>NC_069500.1:119391708-119444208 GCF_027579735.1 Bombina bombina
TGTATTCTGTCAGTGTTTTGATCTGTTCACCATCAACATTGCGTGCAGCAGCAACCCCAGCCTCCCAGACACTGTTCAGAGAGGTGTACTGTTTTCCCTCCTGGTAAATCTCACATTTGATGATGGACCACAGGTTCTCAATGGGGTTCAGATCAGGTGAACAAGGAGGCCATGTCATTAGATTTTCTTCTTTTATACCCTTTCTTGCCAGCCACGCTGTGGAGTACTTGGACGCGTGTGATGGAGCATTGTCCTGCATGAAAATCATGTTTTTCTTGAAGGATGCAGACTTCTTCCTGTACCACTGCTTGAAGAAGGTGTCTTCCAGAAACTGGCAGTAGGACTGGGAGTTGAGCTTGACTCCATCCTCAACCCGAAAAGGCCCCACAAGCTCATCTTTGATGATACCAGCCCAAACCAGTACTCCACCTCCACCTTGCTGGCGTCTGAGTCGGACTGGAGCTCTCTGGCCTTTACCAATCCAGCCACGGGCCCATCCATCTGGCCCATCAAGACTCACTCTCATTTCATCAGTCCATAAAACCTTAGAAAAATCAGTCTTGAGATATTTCTTGACCCAGTCCTGACGTTTCAGCTTGTGTGTCTTGTTCAGTGGTGGTCGTCTTTCAGCCTTTCTTACCTTGGCCATGTCTCTGAGTATTGCACACCTTGTGCTTTTGGGCACTCCAGTGATGTTGCAGCTCTGAAATATGGCCAAACTGGTGGCAAGTGGCATCTTGGCAGCTGCACGCTTGACTTTTCTCAGTTCATGGGCAGTTATTTTGCGCCTTGGTTTTTCCACACGCTTCTTGCGACCCTGTTGACTATTTTGAATGAAACGCTTGATTGTTCGATGATCACGCTTCAGAAGCTTTGCAATTTTAAGAGTGCTGCATCCCTCTGCAAGATATCTCACTATTTTTGACTTTTCTGAGCCTGTCAAGTGCTTCTTTTGACCCATTTTGCCAAAGGAAAGGAAGTTGCCTAATAATTATGCACACCTGATATAGGGTGTTGATGTCATTAGACCACACCCCTTCTCATTACAGAGATGCACATCACCTAATATGCTTAATTGGTAGTAGGCTTTCAAACCAATACAGCTTGGAGTAAGACAACATGCATAAAGAGGATGATGTGGTCAAAATACTCATTTGCCTAATAATTCTGCACTCCCTGTATGTATTTCTGAATAAAAAGAACATATTCTGTTATCTGCAGAACATTGGAATGTGAAATATTCTCCGTTGACTTATAAATATATTGACCGTGCACACAATATTGTAAATTCAGATTTATGCGCTCATCCAGTTACTGCGAGAGCGAAAACAGTTGACTTTTGACTACAAGCGCAACCTGACAAGCTCAAAAATCTTACTTCTAGCACAATTAACGCTCAAGTGGGTGTGTTAATTTGTGCTCCACTCATAATCTAGCCTTAACTATGTTGGCTAAGAGTTTAGCTAAACTTGTTACATCTGTGTGAATTAGGCTGAGAGGCTGGGTCAGATAGATGATTAAAGCTATATGAAACCCAATTTTTTTTCTTTCATGATTCAGATAGAGCATGCCATTTTAAGCAACTATCTAATTTACTTCTATTATCATTTTTTCCGTTCTCTTTGTATCTTTATTTGAAAAAGCAGGAATATATGCTTGGGAGCTTGCCAATTTCTGGTTCAGCACCTGGGTAGTGCTTGCTGATTGTTGGCTACATTTAGCCAACAATTAGCAAGCACTACCCAGGTGCTAAACTAAAAATGGGCCAGCTAACAAGCTTACATTCCTTCTTTTTAAATAAAGATACAAAGAAAACGAAGAAAAATTGATCATATTAAATTACAAAGTTGCTTAAAATTGCATGCGCTATCTGAATCATGAATGAAAAATTTGGGGTTCATATCCCTTTAAACATACTCAGAAGATGCAGCGCCAAGAATCTTTACCTACCTACAAATAACTGATAATAATAATATTTAAAATTGCATGCTCTATCTGAATCATGAAAGAAAAAGTTTGGGGTTCATGTCCCTTTAAGTTCTAAATATGCAATTGTTACCAGGAAGAAATATCCACGAATGTACAGTGAAGAGATACGTTTGGATAGTTTAGCTATATTTTATATACCATATATATATGCTTTTTTATCTCATTTACGCTTGTATTACTGATAGTATTTATTAAATATATTGCATTCTATTACTAATGCCCATGCTTATAATTTAATAAAGTTGTATACAAACATTGTAACTGTTGGCACCTACTGGATTTCATTTTCATGGGCCCGTATAAGTCTAGTACCTGTTCACAATGTACAAATTAATTTCAAAGCCAGCTGTTGAAAAGTCTTTGGCTTGTGATACTGCTGAACTGACTCATCACTGAAGGTAAGTATCTCTTAATTATCTCCTAATGATTTAATTATATTAAACATAAATATATTTTACTAAGCACTGTAATAGAGCAAAGGATGTCCTTAATAGAGCAAAGCATGTAAAACTCATGTCTTTTTTATGCCATGTGAATAATAATATTTCAGTTGAAATGCAGCCGTCTTTGTTTTTCAGTGTTTGTATTTGGAGTTTGTATTCCTGCTTTGGCTTTGGAATTATTAAAACCCTGAAAAAACATAATTTATGTAAGAACTTACCTCATAAAATAGTTTCTTTCATATTGGCAAGAGTCCATGAGCTAGTGATGTATGGGATATACATTCCTACCAGGAGAGGGCAAAGTTTCCCAAACCTCAAATGCCTATAAATACACCTCCCACCACACTCACAACTCAGTTTAATGAATAGCCAAGTAGTGAGGTGATAACAAAAAAGGAGTAAAAAAGCATACAAAAGGAGGAACTGGAAATATAAATGCTTTTATACAAAAAAAAACATAAACCACCATAAAAAGGGTGGGCCTCATGGACTCTTGCCAATATGAAAGAAATTAATTTATCAGGAAAGTTCTTACATGAATTATGTTTTCTTTAATGTAATTTGGCAAGAGTCCATAAGCTAGTGACGTAAGGGATAGAAAATACCCAAAAAGTGGAAGACCACAGAAGAGTCACTAGAGAGGGAGGGATAAAATAACAACAGCTATTTCCACTGAAAAATTAAATCCACACAATAAATACGTTTTTCTTAAAAAAAACTTAAATCAAAAGCAGTAGAATCAAACTGAGACAGCTGCCTGAAGAACTTTTTCTACCAAAGACTGCTTCAGAAGAAGCAAAATACATCAAAATGGTAAAAACAAAAGTATGCAAAGAAGATCAAATTACTGATTTGCAAATTTGATCAACTGAAGCTTTATTGTGAAAAAGCCCAAGAAATGGCGACTGAACTTAGTAGAATTAGCTGAAAATATCTAAGGCGGAGCCTGCTCTGCCTCGAAAATAAGCCTTGAGAAACAAAAGCTTTAGCCAGGGTGCCAAAGAAATGGCAGAGGCTTTCTAATCTTTTCTGAAACTAGAAAAACAACAAATAGACTAGAAGTCTTCTAAAAATCTAGTAACCTTGATATAGAATTATAAAGCTCTTATCACATACAAAGGATGTAAATAACTCTCAAAGAATTCTTTAGGTTTAAGACACAAAAAGGGAGCAACAATTTCTCTACTAACATTGTTCAGATTCACAACCTTAGGAAAAAAAGAAGTCCACAAACAACTTATCTAGATGAAAAATTTAGATAAGAAGACACAGAGAGAGCTGATAAATCAGAAACTCTTCTAGCAGAAAAGAAACAAGAAAGTAGATCATCTTCAAAGAAAATATAGGCTCAAAAGAAAGAGTCTGCAAAATCCTTAAGCCAAATAAGACTCCAAAAAGGAGAAATCAATAAATGAACAGGCTTGATACAAACCAAATCCTGAACAAAACAGTGAATATCAGGAAGTTTAAAATATCTTTCTAGGAAATAAAACAGAAGGAACAGAAATTTGTCCCTTCAAAAAAAATTGCAGACAAACTTATCCAAACCATCCTGAAAAAACTGTAAAATCCTAGGAATTCTAAAAGAATGCCAAGAGAATGCCAAGAGAATTTATGAGAAGAACACCATAAAATATAGTTTTCCAAACCTGATAATACATGTTCCTTGAAACAGACTTTTAAGTCTGCAACATAGTGATAAAAACCTCTATGACTAAACACTAATCAATTTCTATACCTTCAATTTAGTAATTTGAGATCCTGATGGAAAAGATAGCCCCTAAAACAAAAGGGCTTGCCAAAGAAAAAGTGGCCAAGGATGACAACTGGACATCCAAACAAAATCCACATTCTAAACCTGTGAGGTCATGCTGATGCTATCAGAAACACATGAGACTGTTCCAATATGATCTTGGAAATAACCCTTGGAAGAAAAAAACAGAGGCGGAAAGATGTAGCCAGGTTGTAAAACCAAGACACTGCTAATGCATCCACTATGAAATTGCTATGGAACTGTGAGTCCCTATTTGATGATTGACATATGCTACAGTTGTGATATTGTCTGTCTGAAAGCAAAATGAAAAGTTCTCTCCTAAAAAAGGCCAAGCCTGAAAGAGCTCTGAAAATAGCACAGAGTTCTAAAATATCAATTGGAAACCTTACCTCTTGAAGTTTCCAAACCCCTTGTGCTGTCAGAGACCCTCAGACAGCTCCCTAACCTGTAAGACTTGCATCCATTAAGAATACAGTCCAGAAAGGACAAACAAAAGGAGAGTTGAGTGTTAGGATTTTAGATTGTGATATCTGAAAACAATCCCTGCACCATTGATTCAGTATGCAAAGCAAAAGAAAAAAATGAGCAAAGGGAACCACCCCCGATGCTACAGTTATGAGTCCTAAAACTTCCATGCACATAGCCACTGAAAGGAATGTTCTAGACTGTAAGTTAGACAGGCTAACGCCAATTACAATTGACTTTTGTCAGATAAAGACAAAGTCATGGACAAAGAATCCATCTAGAAACCCAAAAGAGGTGACCCTTGTCTGAGGAATCACTAAACTCTTAGGTCTAACCATGTCTTGAAGAAACAAAACTAGTTGATTCATGAGAGATTCCAATAAAAGAAAAGATTAAGCTAATACCAAGATACCATCCAAATAAGGAAACACCACAATACCCTACTGTCTTATTACAGAAAGAAGGGTACCCATAACCTTTGCAAAGATTCATAAAGCTGTCGCTAGACCAAATGGAAAAGCGACAAATTTGTAAAGCTTATCTAAAAAAGAGAATCTCAGAAGCCACAAGTGGTCTGAATGAAATAAATATGAGGATAAACATCCTGCAAAATGGAGTGGAGATGAAATGACCTTGCTGAACAAAAAGGCATAATAGTCCTTATAATCACCAACTTGAAAGTTGAGACTCTAACAAAACAATATAAAGTTTTCAGATCCAAGATTGGACCAAATCGACCTTTCTTCTTTGGGACAAAGAATAGAATTGAATAGAAACCCAATCCCTGTTCCTGCTAAAGAACTGGTATAATCACTCTTGAAAAAAATTCACAGAGTGTACTGAGAAAGAAAGAATCTTCCCATAGAAGGTTGCATTCTAAAAATCTATTCAAACCCTAAGAATAATAAAGATTTTGGACTGAGTTCATCCAAAAACAATTTATTTTCTGCCCCCCACCAGAGGGACTGGTTTGAGAACTGCACCTTCATGCAGTGTAATAACTAGTAATTATATGGCGTTTTCTTCCCAGAAGGATAATGCTTTGTCAGTGCTTACACTCAGAGTTAACCAAATTAGCAGCTGATAAAAACAATTATTATTATTACCCTAATAAATGGTGTTACGGTTGCCTCCAGGCTGGCTGGAAGTTGGACCGTAGAAAAGGATGCTCCTAGCGCTCACCAAAGGAGCAGCAGCACCGTAGACACTCTATAACTGCTGCATAGCCACCATAAGTAATGCAGACTCTATGAACCACCGCTGCTGGGCTGGTATCTCGCCGTCTGCTCTGCGCCCTGGACCTATGACCAGGCTCCAGTAGGTGAACCTCTTCCTTCTGTAGCAATCCCTGTAGCTAAGGGAGTATGAAGAGCATAGCAATCCCTGTAGTGATTATAAGCTGTCCCCTACAAACATGAGTCAAAGCTGCAAGTTAGAGGGTCAAAAATAGGTCTGATGTGCTGGAGCACACAGCCTCCTTTTTATTGAGGTTACATGCAAACAGGACACTCTCAGGGGGAGGCATAAAATCCCCCATCACACATTTGATATTAGATAGAGAGACACTCCCTTTGACAGGCCACAACATTTACTTCAGCAGATAACATTACACACAATAAAACAATGCAGTCCACCTTATCAATACTAGTCTGATTAGACAATGGGAACGTTGATCACTAAACCTAATTAGAGCTAATCCCAGCAGACTTGTATTTAGAATAGGTTTCTTGAAGCTGAACAAAATTTAACTCTTAATGGCACACAATGAAACTGAACCAAGTGGGAGAAAGCCAGGGACAAGTCATTTCACAGGTCTGGGGACATAGTCTTAAAGGGGCATTGTTCATCAAAGTCACAATATGTCCCCAGATGGTTCTTAAAGGGCCACACACACCCAACAAAAGTCAATATGTCCTCAGGGGCACAATCTTCCAGGGGCCATAGTCATGTGGAAGGAGGCTGGCAAATAGGCTTCTCCAAAATCCAGGGAAGCAGGGCAATTTTTCATTTAAAGGGCCAGTTACAAACAGCAGTTTGTAACATATCTCCCCTTTTGGAGGGAGACTAACCGGGCACCTGACCTTCTGCCGGTCAGTGCCCAAGTTAGTCTCGCAACCCACCCACAAATAATCGCTAGCAGCAAAGTAGCCCCCCCACAATACGTAGTACTGGCCTGTAAGTTCCAGGTTGCAGGATGAAAGTGCAGCATCCTCGGCCTTCCTGGCGCAGCTGGGCAAATAGCTGATGGTACTTGGGGGGCAGAGGCCAGCGGCACTCTGCCCTGGTGCCAGCGCTTCTGCTGGGGTGAGGGGTTTGCAGGTCAGTTCTGTAACAAGGACAAGGTCTGTAGGGCAGAGGCCAGCAGCGCTCTGTCCTGATGCCAGCTCTTCTGCTGGGGGAATTGGGGCATAGTTCTGCCCGGTGGCAAAGGGAACGTGGGGGTCAGTGGGGGCCAACATCTCCACTGTTAACCCTGGGCCCAAGTTAGGAGTTAGCTGGGGAGGGGGAGATTGGCTTACCTCCTCCTCCTGATACTCCGGCGGCCGTTGGGAAGGGAGGTTGATGCTCTCCGCTTCCTGTGGAACATGCTGCGGCTGGGGAGAGAGACCGGTTGTCTCCTCTCCCTGGAAGGCACACTCCGGCTGGGGAGGGAGGTCGATGCTCTCCCCTCCCTGTAGCTGGGTCTGTCGCTGGGGATCTGGGCCGTCCTGTAGGGCCGGTAGAGAGACTGCGGTCCCATCTCCACCTGCCTGCTGGGGGTCCTCCCAGGACCAGTCTATGAGGCCTGCTGCCTCTGGTATCTCTGGTTGGGGTTGGGGAAGGAGACCGGTTGTCTCTTCCCTCTGCACAGTATACTGCCGCTGGGGAGGGAGGTCGCTGCTCTCCTCTCCCTTACATACTTCCAGCCGCTGGGGAATGGAGTCTGGGCTCCCAATTCCCTGCATATTCCTCTGCTGCTGGGGGACAGGACCAACTGTCTCTGCCCCCTGTAACTCATTTTCTCGCTGGAGAGCAGGTGTCCATACCCCCAAACTCCACAGTTGGCGCTCAAAGGCTCGTGCTGCTTCGTTCTCAGTAGCCAATTCCCGGATGAGGAGACTGACTACCTCCTGCGCAGGGTCTGGACCATATCGGACTAGCCGCCTCTTTACCTCTGGAACGAAATCCGCGCCCTCATAGCGACGGATCAGGTTGAGGTGCTCTTCACAGGGTTCTGACCAGTATCTTGTCAGCTCCATGCTGCTGTAGGTAGGGACGCTGCGCAGTGGCTAGCGTTGCCCTCAATAACTTTCCTACGATACCAGTGCTGTTGTGGTGCTGCTCCTTGCGCTAGGACGCCAATCCCACCGCTGCCGCCAAATGTTACGGTTGCCTCCAGGCTGGCTGGAAGTTGGACCGTAGAAAAGGATGCTCCTAGCGCTCACCAAAGGAGCAGCAGCACCGTAGACACTCTATAACTGCTGCATAGCCACCATAAGTAATGCAGACTCTATGAACCACCGCTGCTGGGCTGGTATCTCGCCGTCTGCTCTGCGCCCTGGACCTATGACCAGGCTCCAGTAGGTGAACCTCTTCCTTCTGTAGCAATCCCTGTAACTAAGGGAGTATGAAGAGCATAGCAATCCCTGTAGTGATTATAAGCTGTCCCCTACAAACATGAGTCAAAGCTGCAAGTTAGAGGGTCAAAAATAGGTCTGATGTGCTGGAGCACACAGCCTCCTTTTTATTGAGGTTACATGCAAACAGGACACTCTCAGGGGGAGGCATAAAATCCCCCATCACACATTTGATATTAGATAGAGAGACACTCCCTTTGACAGGCCACAACATTTACTTCAGCAGATAACATTACACACAATAAAACAATGCAGTCCACCTTATCAATACTAGTCTGATTAGACAATGGGAAAGTTGATCACTAAACCTAATTAGAGCTAATCCCAGCAGACTTGTATTTAGAATAGGTTTCTTGAAGCTGAACAAAATTTAACTCTTAATGGCACACAATGAAACTGAACCAAGTGGGAGAAAGCCAGGGACAAGTCATTTCACAGGTCTGGGGACATAGTCTTAAAGGGGCATTGTTCATCAAAGTCACAATATGTCCCCAGATGGTTCTTAAAGGGCCACACACACCCAACAAAAGTCAATATGTCCTCAGGGGCACAATCTTCCAGGGGCCATAGTCATGTGGAAGGAGGCTGGCAAATAGGCTTCTCCAAAATCCAGGGAAGCAGGGCAATTTTTCATTTAAAGGGCCAGTTACAAACAGCAGTTTGTAACAAATGGTACACAATAAATTGACCTCAAAAGGCAGAAGGGCTGTATTAACTCTGCTGGGATATGAATCTATGACTCTTGGATCTAGAACAAGCGTTTGTAGTCAGGACATTCACCAACTGATCTACATCACCGGACTAAAAGTAGGGCAGAAAAAACTCTAAGGGGCCTATTTATCAAGCTCTGAAGACTCGCCAGAAACAGCAGTTATGAAGCAGCGGTCCGCCTGCTCTGGACAGATATTGCCGGAAATCAACCCGATCGAGTACGATTGGGTTGATTGACACCTCCCTGCTGGCGGCCCATTGGCCGCGAGTCTGCAGGGGGCGGCATTGCACCAGCACCTCTTGTGAGCTGCTGGTGCAATGCTGAATATGGAGAGTGTATTGCTTTCCGCATTCAGCGATGTCTTGCGGACCTGATAAATAGGCCCCTAAACTTCCAAAAATAGTGGAGATAATAAAAATCAAACAAATTATTATCCTAACAAGCTAGAGATAATAAAATATATTTGAAATCATAATAATAGATATAGTAAACATAATAAAATGAATACATCAGAAGTAAATAAACAGTTATATACTTGAAAAATTAAAACTGCTTATGCTAACTGTTCGACAACAAAAAGGTTGAAAAAACAGTAATGTTAGCCACAGATAAAGCTGAGCTAAAAATATAAACAGTACGTGAATATGCTCTACTAAGGTTATATTCAAACTCTAAAGAATCCTAAAAATAAGTACCAATTTCCATAGAAATAGTAGTACAGACCCAAAAGGGAATCAGGATAAACCATTCTTTAGAGCATAATACAGAAAGTATCTTGAATAGGAAAAACCTCAGGAGCAAAGTAAAATCTTAAAATCCAGATTTTAAAATAACATACGGCTAGATTACGAGTTTTGCGGTATGAGTGAAAAAGCAGCGCTAAGGCTCTTTTTCACTACCGCTGGTATTACGAGTTTTGCAGGTATAGCTGTACCGCACACTTTTTGGCCGTAACGCAACGTAATTACCACTGCTTTGAAAAAGTTCTTTTTTAATGGGACTTCCATAGCGCCGGTATTACGAGTTTTCCTGTCCGGCCAAAAAGTGAGCAGTACAGCCTATACCGCCAAGATCCATACCGTAAACTGAAAGTCAGTAGTTATGAGTTTTATGCTACAAAGCTGTAACATAAAACTCATAACTAAAGTGCTAAAAAGTACACTAACACCCATAAACTACCTATTAACCCCTAAACTGAGGCCCTTCCGCATAGTAAACAATAAAATAAAATTATTAACCCTCTAATCTGCCGCTCCGGACATCGCCACCACTATAATAAACCTATTAACCCCTAAACCGCCGTATTCCCGCATCGCAAACACTAGTTAAATATTATTAACCCCTGATTTGCCGCCCCTAACATCGCCGCCACCTACCTAAATTTATTAATCCCTAATCTGCCGCCCCCAAGGTCGATGCCACTATACTAAATTTATTAACCCCTAAACCTAAGTCTAACCCTAACTTAAATATAATTAAATTAAATCTAAATAAAACCTACTATCATTAACTAAATAATTCCTATTTAAAACTAAATACTTACCTGTAAAATAAACCCTAAGCTAGCTCCAATTTAACTAATAGTTACATTGTAGCTATCTTAGGTTTTATTTTTATTTCACATGCAAGTTTGTATTTATTTTAACTAGGTAGAATAGTTAGTAAATAGTTATTAACTATTTACTAACTACCTAGCTAAAATAAATACACATTTACCAGTAAAATAAAACCTAACCTGAGTTACACTAACACCTAACCTTACACTACAATTAAATAAATTACATTTATTAAATACAATTACCTAAATTACAAACCCCACTAAATTACACAAAAGAAAAAAAGAAATGATCAGATATTTAAACTAATTACACCTAATCTAAATCCAAAATAAAAAAAACCCTAGCCTAAGCTAAACTACCATTAGCCCTTAAAAGGGCCTTTTGCGGGGCATTGCCCCAAAGAAATCAGCTCTTTTACCTGTAAAAAAAAATACCAACAACCCCCCAACAGTAAAACCCTTCACCCACACAACCAGGGCATTTAGCTCTTTTTCGGCACAAAAGCCCTAATCTAAAAATAAAACCCACCCAATAAACCCTTAATGAAACCTAACACTAACCCCTGAAGATGCACTTACAGTTTTTGAAGACCCAACATCCATCCTCAACTAAGCCGGCAGAAGTCCTCAACGAAGCGGCAGAAGTCTTCATCCAACCTGGCAGAAGTCTTCATCCAACCGGGCAGAAGTCTTCATCCAGACGGCATCTTCTATCTTCATCCATCCGGCGCGGAGCAGGTCCATCTTCAAGACATCCGGCGCAGAGCATCCTCTTCTCTTGATGTCTAACAAAGAATGAAGGTTCCTTTAAGTGACGTCATCCAAGATGGCGTCCCTTGAATTCTGATTGGCTGATAGAATTCTATCAGCCAATCGGAATTCAAGGGACGCCATCTTGGATGACGTCACTTAAAGGAACCTTCATTCTTCTTTAGATGTCAAGAGAAGAGGATGCTCCGCTCCAGATGTCTTGAAGATGGACCCGCTCCACGCCGGATGGATGAAGATAGAAGATGCCGTCTCGATGAAAACTTCTGCCCGGTTGGATGAAGACTTCTGCCACTTCATTGAAGACTTCTGCCGGCTTCGTTGAGGATGGATGTCGGGTCTTCAAAAACTGTAAGTGGATCTTCGGGGTTAGTGTTAGGTTTTATTAAGGGTTTATTGGGTGGGTTTTATTTTTAGATTAGGGCTTTTGTGCGGAAAAAGAGCTAAATAAGTAAAAACAGTAAATGTCATTGTACATGTAGAAACATTACTAGCATAAAATATAATAAATAAATGCCACATAATTGAGCTGAAGAAATGCCAACAGCCTAATAATGAAAAGAACACACTTAGCTTTGTAGAATTGTGTTTCAGGGCATCATAGTTTCTACAGTAACATCAGAGTCAGGATCAGAATGAGACATCTCGCAAAATGTAACAGAAAAAGAAAAATAACATTAGGCAAAACATTCAATTTCCACAATGTAACAGTTTCAGTAGATAGAAAAACAAAGAAAGTATTTTTTTTATTTATTTTTTTTAAACAAAAAATTAAATAAAAAAGCAGGCATAATAGCTTTCAAAATTCCTGAAAACAGCAAGCAATAGAGGGAGAGGGGTAACATAACTAAATTTTGGCGCCAAGAATGACGCAAAAAGAAGTTACGTTTTTTTGCCGCAAAACTAACACCAGAAAAGGACACAACTCACGTCATAACAAACGCGATTTTGCGCCAAAACAACTAGCGTCAACAAAGACGCAGGAAATGATGAAATCTGCGCCATCAAAGGCGCAACTTCACAGCAAAAAAATTTTGCGCCACGAATGATGCAGTAAAAAACAGCATTTTGAGTCCTCGCGAGCCTAGATTTGCCTGCGAAAAAATGAAAAACAAGTCAAATTAGAAAAAGACTGAACCCCAGGTAAGAAAAAAGTTTAAATAAACTTCCCAAACATGATTCCTATACTGAAACTGCTAGACTGCAAAGGGAAATATACATAGACCTGACTCATGGCAAATATAAGTAAAATACATATATTTAAAACTTTATATTAATACATAAAGTGCCAAACCATAGCTGAGAGTGTCTTAAACAATGATACATACTTACCAAAAGTCACCCATCCACATATAGCAGATAGCCAAACCAGTACTGAAAACTAACAGCAGAGGTAATGGTATATAAGAGTGTATCATCGATCTGAAAAGGGAGGTAGGAGATGTATCCCTACGACCGATAACAGAGAACCCTTGAAAGATTTCCTGTGAGAGAAACCATAAAATCAATAGGCAATACTCTCTTCACATCCCTCTGACAAACACTGTACTCTGAGAGGAATTGGGCTTCAGAATACTTTGAAGCGCTTATCAAAGAGGAAATCATAAAAATCAAGCACAAACTTACTTCACCACCTCCATAGGAGGCAAAGTTTGTAAAACTGAGTTGTGGGTGTGGTGGGAGGTTGCATTTATAGGCATTTGAGGTTTGGGAAACTTTGCCCCCTCCTGTTAGGAATGTATATCCCATACGTCACTAGCTCTTGCCAATTACATGAAAGAAATGTAGTATTTATGGAGTCCTCTAGTCATGAAGTGACACAGGTCTTGCTGAGCAAATACAATTATCGATAGGACATAATGCCTTAAAATTTTTTCCAGGGGCTAGATTACGAGTAGTGCGTTATCTGTAGTACGCAAGCAATATGGGGTTTTTATCATCTTTTTGCGCGTGACAGAAATAGCGTACATATTATAAGTTGAAAAGTAAATGTGTTTGCTCGAGCAAAATTGTGATTTACATGCGTCAGGTTAGCGCGACTTCAGAGCTCGTGTAAAGGGTAGGGGAAGAAAAAAATATGCAATAAACACAACATAAATTACACTCATATAATCGCTGTCTGATTAAAATTAGTAAACAAAAATATTTAAAAAGTTATAATGGCTCAAAGATAGATGGTATAAGGTGTTATATATACACTCACATGTCTAAATATGTGTATTTATGTATATATCCTATATATGTATATATCTGTGTAAATATGCATTCAAGTATTTAAGTGTTTTGATGTATATCTTTACATATTTCTATATACAGTGGGTATTCAAAAGAATCACCCCCTTGAAAATAATCACATTTTGTTGCTTTGCAGCCTGAAATAAAGACAGACACAGTTTTTGTTTATCCAGTTGTAATTACTCAGTGCAACTTATAACATCCAAGTGAAAGATATAACACCAACATGTCAGGCAAAAATAAAGACAATTCAAAAACAGAGTCACTGAGTTGGAAAAAGGATCACCCCCTTGTGTCAGTATTTTGTTGAACCTTCTTTTGCTTTAATTACAGCCTTTAGTCTATTGGGATGTCTCTACTAACTTTGTACATTTAAGGGCTGAATTATCAAGCTCCAAATGGAGCTTGATGCCCCTGTTTCAGCCTTCAGGCTTGCCGGAAACAGCAGTTATGAAGCAGTGGTCTAAAGACCACTGCTCCATAACTTGTCCGCCTGCTCTGAGGCTGCGGTCTTCAATCCACTTAATCCTATACGATCGGGCTGATTGACACCCCCTGCTAGCGGCCGATTGCTGTCGGCATTTATCAATGTGCGGCAAACATGATACGCTACATCGTATCATGTCCGTCCGCACTTTAATAAATCGGCCCCATATACTGTGTAATATTTGCCCATTCTTCTTTGCAGAACTGCTCCAGTTCCATTACATTTGATGGTGATCGTTTGTGGACTGCAGTCTTTAAGTCATGCCACAGATATTCAATGGGATTTAAGTCTGGGCTCTCACTAGGCCATGCATTCACATTTTTCTCCTTCAACCACTGTGTGGTCATTTTTGCTGTGTGCTTTGGGTCATTGTCTTGTTGGAAGGTAAACCTTCTTCTCATTGACAACTTCCTAGTAGAGGGCAGCAGATTTTCCTCAATAATTTGATGGTATTTTGCCCCATCCATTATTCCTTCTATGCTGATAAGTGCTCCAGTGCCTGTTGCAGAGAAACACCCCCATAACAGGATATTAACACCCCCATGCTTTACTGTAGGTATAGTGTTATTTGTATAGTATAATGTATTGGATTTCCTCCAGACATATTGTTTGTTGTTGAGGCCAAATAATTCAATTTTAGTCTCATCTGACCATAACACTTTTCTCCATGTGGCCTCAGATTCTCCTAGGTGTGTTATGGCAAAGCTCGGTCATGACTGCATGTTGCCTTTCTTGAGGAGTGGCTTTACTCTTGCAACCCTCCCATACAAGCCACATTTGTGGAGAGTTTGTGATATTGTTGTCGCATGCACACAATGACCACTCTTTGTCATAAATTCCTGCAACTGCTTCAAAGTTGCTGTGGGCCTCTTGGTAGCCTCTCTGACCAGTTTCCTCCTGGTTCTTTCATCCAGTTTGGAGTGGCATCCTGAACCAGAGAGGGTCTGTGTTGTACCAAATACCTTCCACTTCTTAATAATAGACTTCACTGTGCTTCTAGGCAATGATAAAGCCTTTGATATTTTCTTGTATCCATCTCCTGACTTGTGCCTGTCCGCAACATTATCCCGAAGATCTTTTGACAGTGTCTTGCCACCCATAGTTGATCGTTTGCTTCAGTTGCACTACCAGGGATTGAGATGCTCCAGGAAAGCTCTTTTCATGCTGAGCTAATCAATATGCCCACATATGATCACAGTTGAAGGTCAAATGACTTTGTGTGTGCCGTTGAGAAAGTGATTAGCTACACCTAATTGAGTTTACAAGTAATTTTAGGAAGGGGTGATCCTTTTTCCTACTCAGTGATTCTGTTTTTTTAAGTGTCTTTATTTTTGCCTGCCATGTTGGTGTTATATCTTTCACTTGGATGTTATAAGTTGCACTTATAACATCTTTCACCACCCTGCCATTTTCGGAATCCACCGAGATGCAGCGTAGGCAAACAAAGCCTTAAAAACGAAAAAAAATATGCAACCGCACGAAACAATGAAAAATCGTAATAGTTCACAAGAAATTAACAAAAAAACTCTAACCTCCCACACTAAGTATTAAAAAACACTGAAACTGCCAACATCGCAAAATAATAAAGTAATTAAGCCCTAATCCACATATAACATAATTAAAATATTAACCCCTAAACCGAAAATTTCAGCCAATAGGAATGCAAGGTTCCCCAAATTCAATGTTGTGCCTTGCATTCAATCTTCAGTGTACGATGGACATCGGATGAAGAGGAGCTTCCACGCCGCAAAGGAATGTCGCCACCGAGGTATGCCGCCATTGAGGACCGCCGCTGAGGATCCACACAATCGGGGAAGCCAGCTTCACACCTCCGCTCCGCGCCACCTTCATTCCCGATGAAGATAGAAGATGATGGAGCCGCCGGGAAGAAAACTTTCTCCGCCTGACTTCAGGAACGATGAGTACCTATTTGGGGCTCAGTTTTAGGCTTTTTTTTATTTTTTGGTGTGGCTTTTTTTTAGATTAGGGTTTTTTGGGCTGGAAAATAGCTGAATGTCCTTTTAAGGGCAATGCCCATACAAATGCCCCTTTAGGGGCATTGGGTAGTTTAGTGTTTTTTTAGTGTTAGTTTTTTTTATTTTGGGGTGTTTGGTGCATGGGGGGGGTTTTACTGTTAAGGGGTAACTGGTAATTTGTTTAGGTAAAAGAACTGTTAGGGCAATGCCCTACAAAAATCCTTTTAAGGGCTATTGGTTGTTTATTATTAGATTAGGGGGTGTTTTTATTTTTGGGGGGATTTTTTATAGGGGTATTAGTTTAGGTTTAATTTTTTTTTATTTTGGATACCTTTGTTTATTTTTTTCTGTAATTTTACATTTTTTATTTTGTGTAATTTTAGCTTTGGGGTTTGTAGTTTTTTTTTTAAAATAGACCTCTGTGCAGGCTTATTACCTGGTGTATATATATATATATATATATATATATATATATTAATATATATATTTAATAATAATATGTATATGTGAACAACATTGGAATGTGAAATATGTGTAATGCACATTGGGGTTCGTAACATTTTCGGGTTAGCGCATATGAAGAATTGCTATTTTCAAAGCGCATTGTTGAAATAAAAAAAACTATTAAAAAACATTAATAAAAAAAAAAGTATTTTATATATATATATATATATATATATATATATATATATATATATAATAATTCTATGGATTATTTAGAATATTTTACAGTATGAATAACAATTTAAAATTAATTTTAAATTAATTACTAGTTTATATTTAATATTTCAATAACGCGCATTGAAGATAGCAATTCTTAATGTGTGCTAACCCGTCCGCGTTAGTCCTTACTTGTGAACCCTAATGTGCATTACACATACAGTATATGATGTCCCAATGTTCATATGAATATATATGTATTTACAATAAAAAGTACATTGTTCTGTATTTTATACATTAGAATGTGAAATATTCCTAATTCATGTCAGGTTTAGCACACTTGAATAAACGCGATCAGTAAGTATAGGTGTTAGGTACTTCTCAGTTTGTGCGCTGCTTTGAGGTCTATTGCGGAATATGTTAATGAGATCAAACGTTTTACTTTCAACTTGTAACAAGCGTAACACAACACACGCAAGGTGCCTCCATCTAGCAAAGTTATGTGTGAGCAGGAGCACAAAAACATAATTTATGTAAGAACTTACCTGATAAATTCATTTCTTTCATATTAGCAAGAGTCCATGAGCTAGTGACGTATGGGATATACATTCCTACCAGGAGGGGCAAAGTTTCCCAAACCTCAAAATGCCTACAAATACACCCCTCACCACACCCACAAATCAGTTTAACGAATAGCCAAGAAGTTGGGTGATAAGAAAAAAGTGCGAAAGCATATAAAATAAGGAATTGGAATAATTGTGCTTTATACAAAAAAATCATAACCACCACAAAAAAGGGCGGGCCTCATGGACTCTTGCTAATATGAAAGAAATGAATTTATCAGGTACGTTCTTACATAAATTATGTTTTCTTTCATGTAATTAGCAAGAGTCCATGATCTAGTGACGTATGGGATAATGACTACCCAAGATGTGGATCTTTCCACGCAAGAGTCACTAGAGAGGGAGGGATAAAATAAAGACAGCCAATTCCTGCTGAAAATAATCCACACCCAAAATAAAGTTTAATGAAAAACATAAACAGAAGATTCAAACTGAAACCGCTGCCTGAAGTACTTTTCTACCAAAAACTGCTTCAGAAGAAGAAAATACATCAAAATGGTAGAATTTAGTAAAAGTATGCAAAGAGGACCAAGTTGCTGCTTTGCAAATCTGATCAACCGAAGCTTCATTCCTAAACGCCCAGGAAGTAGAAACTGACCTAGTAGAATGAGCTGTAATCCTTTGAGGCGGAGTTTTACCCGACTCGACATAGGCATGATGAATTAAAGATTTCAACCAAGATGCCAAAGAAATGGCAGAAGCTTTCTGGCCTTTTCTAGAACCGGAAAAGATAACAAATAGACTAGAAGTCTTTCGGAAAGACTTAGTAGCTTCAACATATTCTTTTATTCTTTTATATATTTCTCTACTAATGTTGTTGGAATTCACAACCTTAGGTAAAAATTCAAAAGAAGTTCGCAACACCGCCTTATCCTGATGAAAAATCAGAAAAGGAGACTCGCAAGAAAGAGCAGATAATTCAGAGACTCTTCTGGCAGAAGAGATCGCCAAAAGGAACAAAACTTTCCAAGAAAGTAATTTAATGTCCAATGAATGCATGGGTTCAAAAGGAGGAGCTTGAAGAGCCCCCAGAACCAAATTCAAACTCCAAGGAGGAGAAATTGACTTAATGACAGGTTTTATACGAACCAAAGCTTGTACAAAACAATGAATATCAGGAAGATTAGCAATCTTTCTGTGAAAAAGAACAGAAAGAGCAGAGATTTGTCCTTTCAAAGAACTTGCAGATAAACCTTTATCTAAACCATCCTGAAGAAACTGTAAAATTCTCGGAATTCTGAAAGAATGCCAAGAAAAATGATGAGAAAGACACCAAGAAATATAAGTCTTCCAGACTCTATAATCTATCTCTCTAGATACAGATTTACAAGCCTGTAACATAGTATTAATAACAGAGTCAGAGAAACCTCTTTGACCAAGAATCAAGCGTTCAATCTCCATACCTTTAAATTTAAGGATTTGAGATCCTGATGGAAAAAAGGACCTTGCGACAGAAGGTCTGGTCTTAGCGGAAGAGTCCACGGATGGCAAGAGGCCATCCGGACAAGATCCGCATACCAAAACCTGTGAGGCCATGCCAGAGCTACCAGCAGAACAAACGAGCATTCCTTCAGAATCTTGGAGATTACTCTTGGAAGAAGAACTAGAGGCGGAAAGATATAGGCAGGATGATACTTCCAAGGAAGTGATAATGCATCCACTGCTTCAGCCTGAGGATCCCGGGATCTGGACAGATACCTGGGAAGTTTCTTGTTTAGATGAGACGCCATCAGATCTATTTCTGGAAGCTCCCACATTTGAACAATCTGAAGAAATACCTCTGGGTGAAGAGACCATTCGCCCGGATGCAACATTTGGCGACTGAGATAATCCGCTTCCCAATTGTCTATACCTGGGATATAAACCGCAGAGATTAGACAGGAGCTGGATTCCGCCCCAAACCAGAATTCGAGATACTTCTTTCATAGCCAGAGGACTGTGAGTCCCTCCTTGATGATTGATGTATGCCACAGTTGTGACATTGTCTGTCTGAAAACAAATGAACGATTCTCTCTTCAGAAGAGGCTAAGACTGAAGAGCTCTGAAAATTGCACGGAGTTCCAAAATATTGATCGGTAATCTCACCTCCTGAGATTCCCAAACTCCTTGTGCCGTCAGAGATCCCCACACAGCTCCCCAACCTGTAAGACTTGCATCTGTTGAAATTACAGTCCAGGTCGGAAGAACAAAAGAAGCCCCCTGAATTAAACGATGGTGATCTGTCCACCACGTTAGAGAGTGTGGTACAATCGGTTTTAAAGATATTAATTGAGATATCTTTGTGTAATCCCTGCACCATTGATTCAGCATACAGAGCTGAAGAGGTCGCATGTGAAAACGAGCAAAGGGGATCGCGTCCGATGCAGCAGTCATAAGACCTAGAATTTCCATGCATAAGGCTACCGAAGGGAATGATTGTGACTGAAGGTTTCGACAAGCTGAAATCAATTTTAGACGTCTCTTGTCTGTCAAAGACAGAGTCATGGACACTGAATCTATCTGGAAACCCAGAAAGGTTACCCTTGTCTGAGGAATCAATGAACTTTTTAGTGAATTGATCCTCCAACCATGATCTTGAAGAAACAACACAAGTCGGTTCGTATGAGATTCTGCTAAATGTAAAGACTGAGCAAGTACCAAGATATAGTCCAAATAAGGAAATACCACAATACCCTGTTCTCTGATTACAGACAGAAGGGCACCGAGAACCTTTGTAAAAATTATTGGAGCTGTAGCTAGGCCAAACGGCAGAGCCACAAACTGGTAATGCTTGTCCAGAAAAGAGAATCTCAGGAACTGATAATGATCTGGATGAATCGGAATATGCAGATATGCATCCTGTAAATCTATTGTGGACATATAATGCCCTTGCTGAACAAAAGGCAAGATAGTCCTTACAGTTACCATTTTGAACGTTGGTATCCTTACATAACGATTCAATATTTTTAGATCCAGAACTGGTCTGAAGGAATTCTCCTTCTTTGGTACAATGAAGAGATTCGAATAAAACCCCAGCCCCTGTTCCAGAACTGGAACTGGCATAATTACTCCAGTCAACTCTAGATCTGAAACACATTTCAGAAATGCTTGAGCTTTCACTGGATTTACTGGGACACGGGAAAGAAAAAATCTCTTTGCAGGAGGTCTTATCTTGAAACCAATTCTGTACCCTTCTGAAACAATGTTCTGAATCCAAAGATTGTGAACAGAATTGATCCAAATTTCTTTGAAAAAACGTAACCTGCCCCCTACCAGCTGAGCTGGAATGAGGGCCGCACCTTCATGTGGACTTAGAAGCTGGCTTTGCTTTTCTAGAAGGCTTGGATTTATTCCAGACTGGAGATGGTTTCCAAACTGAAACTGCTCCTGAGGATGAAGGATCAGGTTTTTGTACTTTGTTGAAACGAAAGGAACGAAAACGATTATTAGCCCTGTTTTTACCCTTAGATTTTTTATCCTGTGGTAAAAAAGTTCCTTTCCCACCAGTAACAGTTGAGATAATAGAATCCAACTGAGAACCAAATAATTTGTTACCCTGGAAAGAAATGGAAAGTAGAGTCGATTTAGAAGACATATCAGCATTCCAAGTTTTAAGCCATAAAGCTCTTCTAGCTAAAATAGCTAGAGACATAAACCTGACATCAACTCTGATAATATCAAAAATGGCATCACAGATAAAATTATTAGCATGTTGAAGAAGAATAATAATATTATGAGAATCATGATCTGTTACTTGTTGCGCTAAAGTTTCCAACCAAAAAGTTGAAGCTGCAGCAACATCAGCCAATGATATAGCAGGTCTAAGAAGATTACCTGAACATAGATAAGCTTTTCTTAGAAAGGATTCAATTTTCCTATCTAAAGGATCCTTAAACGAAGTACCATCTGACGTAGGAATAGTAGTACGTTTAGCAAGGGTAGAAATAGCCCCATCAACTTTAAGGATTTTGTCCCAAAATTCTAATCTGTCAGACGGCACAGGATATAATTGCTTAAAACGTTTAGAAGGGGTAAATGAATTACCCAAATTATTCCATTCTCTGGAAATTACTTCAGAAATAGCACCAGGAACAGGAAAAACTTCTGGAATAACCACAGGAGATTTAAAGACCCTTATCTAAACGTTTAGATTTAGTATCAAGAGGACCAGAATCCTCAATTTCTAAAGCAATTAGTACTTCTTTAAGTAAAGAACGAATAAATTCCATTTTAAATAAATATGAAGATTTATCAGCATCAACCTCTGAGACAGAATCCTCTGAACCAGAAGAGTCATTAGAATCAGAATGATGATGTTCATTTAAAAATTCATCTGTATAAAGAGAAGTTTTAAAAGATTTTTTATGTTTACTAGAAGGAGGAATAACAGACATAGCCTTCTTGATGGATTCAGAAACAAAATCTCTTATGTTATCAGGAACATTCTGAACATTAGATGTTGATGGAACTGCAACAGGTAATGGTACATTACTAAAGGAAATATTATCTGCATTAACAAGTTTGTCATGACAATTAATACAAACAACAGCTGGAGGAACAGCTACCAAAAGTTTACAGCAGATACACTTAGCTTTGGTAGTTCCAGCACTAGACAGCGATTTTCCTGAAGTATCTTCTGACTCAGATGCAACGTGAGACATCTTGCAATATGTAAGAGAAAAAACAACATATAAAGCAAAATTGATCAAATTCCTTAAATGACAGTTTCAGGAATGGGAAAAAATGCCAAGGAACAAGCTTCTAGCAACCAGAAGCAAAGAAAAATGAGACTTAAATAATGTGGAGACAAAAGCGACGCCCATATTTTTTTAGCGCCAAATAAGACGCCCACATTATTTGGCGCCTAAATGCTTTTGGCGCCAAAAATGACGCCACGTCCGGAACGTCGACATTTTTGGCGCAAAAGAACGTCAAAAATGACGCAACTTCCGGCGACACGTATGACGCCGGAAACAGAAAAGTTTTTTTGCGGCAAAAAAGTCAGCGCCAAGAATGATGCAATAAAATGAAGGATTTTCAGCCCCCGCGAGCCTAACAGCCCACAGGGAAAAAAGTCAAATTTTTAAGGTAAGAAAAATAATTGATTCAAGTGCATTATCCCAAATATGAAACTGACTGTCTGAAAATAAGGAATATTGAACATCCTGAGTCAAGGCAAATAAATGTTTGAATACATATATTTAGAACTTTATTAAAAAAGTGCCCAACCATAGCTTAGAGTGTCACAGAAAATAAGACTTACTTACCCCAGGACACTCATCTACATGTTTGTAGAAAGCCAAACCAGTACTGAAACGAAAATCAGCAGAGGTAATGGTATATATATAAGAGTATATCGTCGATCTGAAAAGGGAGGTAAGAGATGAATCTCTACGACCGATAACAGAGAACCTATGAAATAGACCCCGTAGAAGGAGATCATTGAATTCAAACAGGCAATACTCTCCTCACATCCCTCTGACATTCACTGCACGCTGAGAGGAAAACCGGGCTCCAACCTGCTGCGGAGCGCATATCAACGTAGAATCTAGCACAAACTTACTTCACCACCTCCATAGGAGGCAAAGTTTGTAAAACTGATTTGTGGGTGTGGTGAGGGGTGTATTTGTAGGCATTTTGAGGTTTGGGAAACTTTGCCCCTCCTGGTAGGAATGTATATCCCATACGTCACTAGCTCATGGACTCTTGCTAATTACATGAAAGAAATATTGCTCCACTCATAATCTAGCCCACAATGGTGTATTTGGATCAGGAGTAGATTAAATAAATATTAGAGAGTGAAGTTAAAGTATTCATGAAGTCAGGCAACACAAATCCTGTCTGTTGCTGCAGGATATTTTGTCTTACATGGATGCAATAAGAATAAGCCCCTGCTGCAGTTTCTTAAAGAGATCTTAATTGATCAATGAGCAAGTGTTTCTATAATTTACATGATTTTAGTCTAATACTCTAGAATCAAGAAAACCCATAAAAAAATGGGATTTCAAAAATATCTAACACCAAGGGGCCGAATTTTCATTGTCTGGCTGACGTGATACGATATAGCGTATCGTGTCCGCCATACATCACTGAATGCCAACAGTATACGCTGTCGTCATTTAACAGTACACAAGCAGTTCTGGTGAACTGCTTGTGCATTGCCACTAGCAGGGGTATCAATCAGCCCAATTGTATAGGATCGGGCGGATTGATGTCCGCAGCTTTAGAGGCAGTGGACCAGTTAAGGAGCAGCGGTCTTAAGACCGCTGCTTCATAACTGCTGTTTCCAGCGAGCGTGAAGGCTCTTGATAAATCGGCCCCCAATTCTCATCAAAGTTGGGAGATTTGCTTAATTGAAACAAGTTATGATGATCAACAAAAAAACACACAAAAAAACAAAACAACAAAACAATAAAGCCACTCACGCAGATTAGACTTAAGGGGATACCAAACGCATTTTTTTTCTTTCATTCTTCAGAAAGTGCATGCAATTTTAAGCAACTTTCTAATTTACTACTATTTTCAATTTTTCTTCATTCTATTGCTATCTTTATTTGAAAAAGCAGCAATCTAAGTTAAGGAGCCGGCCCAGTTAAGTTCAGAACCCTAGATAGCACTTGCTTATTGGTGGCTACATTTAGCCACCAATTAGCAAGCGAAACCTAGGTGCTGAACCAAAAATGGGCTGGCTCCTGTGCTTACATTCTTGCTTTTCAAATAAAGATAGAAAGAGAACGAAGAAAAAATGATAATAGGAGTAAATTAGAAAGTTATTTAAAATTGCATGCACTTTCTGAAGAATGAAAGAAAAAAAATTGGGTTTAGTGTCCCTTTAAACAATTTTAGTATTTTAAATAATCTCCATTTAGCAGCTACTGTTTTTGAAAATAAAATTCTTCCCTATTTTATGGAGAGGCAACATGACTCATATAAAAATAATATAGTAAAAGTTTTCAGAGATAATCTAAATTGAAATACATTTGTTGTAAAAGCTTATACCCTATATCAAAACTGTACACAATCTCTATAGACAAGGATAATCCATAATTTGAAAGACATAAACCTATTCTTAATTGAAAACAAATTGTAAAGTGATGTTATTTTCCCAAGTGCATAAAGTAATACCAAGAAATGAGATTGCAGGGTTCAAAGCATGGAACGCGCACATTCAAGCTATAATAAACTAGGTATCAAAAACAAAATAAACCAGATCTGCAGGGACAACCAGCCTCTTAAACAGCTGGTACCAAAACCTGTCAAATTGCAAATTTGATAAAGAAATAATTCTGCTAAGTCTCTTGGCTAAAATCTGCTTTACAGCACATGTGAAGTTTGTAATTTAATGCAACACTGTACCCGCCTGAGCTATCTCCCAACATCAAAGACTTTTGCATTTCAATGCACAAATTTACTTTGATGTTGTTTGAATCCTATTTGTGCTACATATGTGGCAAATATGTATTCTGAAATGCATTGCTTTTTAAATGTGTTGAGAAAAAAATAACTGCAGTTATTGAGACTTAACCATTACTTTTTAAGGATAAAAATGTATCTTCCTTACTGCAAGTCAGAATACACAACGCATTGCTTTCTAGAAATTATGTAGATCATTCTATCTGTCTGACTGTCTGTCATACATCCGTCTGTCTGACTATCTATCTATCTATCTATCTATCTATCTATCTATCTAATCATCTGCCTATAATATATATATGAACATTTATGTTTGTATGTGTGTGAAAGTATGTGTATCTGTTTGTGTAAGTTGGTTCCTATATGGCTTTGTATTTATGTATGTGTCTATGTGTGTGAGTGTCTGTATGTGTGCATGAATCAATTTGCAAAAAAACAGAAATTGCACCCAATGTTGGATATACAAGTCCTGGACATGTTTTTTGACTGTGTATGTGTGTACAAGTGTCTGTGTCTGAATATGTTTGTGATGTCTGTGTAAGCATGTAAGTTTATGTATATGTGTGTCTGTGTGTGAGTACATGTATGTATCAGATGAGTGTGAGTGTGTTTATGTGTGTGTGTGTGTGTATTTATATTTGAGTGTGCCTGTGTATCTGGTTATTTTTGTGTATGTGTTTAAATGTGTGCATGTATGTGTAAGTGCATATACTATACGTGTGTATTTGGGCACATGTTAAAGTACAGTGTAGTCCCTTTATAGACACCAGAGGCTTCATATGCAACCCACTGAATGTTGCTACCTGCCCATCACTGGCATTACACTTCAATAATTCTAAAGCCCCTTCTGCATAGTGTGCAGCCAAAGCCAAAAATGGCTTGTAATTATTTCAAAACAGATGATCATTTTGCAATATGGTTTTATTGTTAGTGATATTTATAAATGAAACAATACTAAGTGAAAAATGTTATTGAATAGTAAATATAAACCTACTCACTTAGGAGTAAGATTAATGGATGGGTTTGCAGGGGAGTGGCAAACTGTATCTTTGTCTGGATCTCCAAAATTAATTTTACCTGCATTAGGTGGAATAGTTGCTTGTGTGGTCTAGATCGGTTGGAGTTTGCGGGGCCTGTAGACAGAGTGGTGGTGGGAAAACCAAGGACAATCACATTTGGGGGGCAACCTTTATGCTGTGGTGGCTAGGCCCTTTGTGGCCGCTCCTAGCAACACCACTATGTAGCAAGCAGAATACTGAACTAAACTAACTAAGCTTAAGTGTAGGAAATACAAATTAATAAGCTTGTGATTTGTTTCATTACAAACACAAATTTGTGATGAAAACACAGATACTCATTTCATTTTTAAGAAATGAATATCCAAACAAATGCAGTAATTAAAAATAAATAAATACTAACATAATTTGTTAGTATGTGTTAGTTTCCTTTAAATTAGCTTTAAAGGATTAAATACTTACCTGTAGCGTTACCTTTAGCGCAGGCTCTGGGTTCTGCCACGCTAAGCCTCCTCATAGCGCAGTCCAGGGCTCTGTGAAGAAGGATCAAAATTAGCGTTAGTGACTTCAATTCCATATCATATGGGTTGTTAAAAACCTAATGCTGCGATCCCGTTTTCAACTGAAAAGCACCCAAAAAAAAGACATATGAGTGTTAACTGCCTGTTTTCAAAATGGAAACTGGGAGGTCTTCCAAAACTGACACATACAATAGCCTATTCACACCTCTTAAGGGTTATAGCAAAAACTCTATTCATGGAGATCGATAAACCAATGCATATTAGTCTGGTCGGATGTCCATTCAGTGATACAGAGAACCATAGTCAATCCCTAAACCTCAGCTTGCATTGCAGATAATCTAGACATCTCATACGTACCTGTACTGCTCAAGAGAAAAGAGAAAGAACTTTCCCCTCTACACCTTTTACTTTTCTTTCAAACATCAAAGCCACCAACTTTTATCTATCTCTTCTCATCTCATTGCTGTACAAGGAAAAACACTTTAGATCTAAGCTGTAATTGACCCTGATGCTAGTGGGTGCTTTCTGGACAATAAACTGGCAGAACATCTGATTATTCTACAAAAGAAAGAGAATCCTATAATTATTCATATGGTTGATGGTACAGTGAGGAACTTTGGCCCTGTGACAGAAACATTTTCTTAGATATATCCTTTACCGCAGAAAGATCCAGATGGACCCAAAGAAAATTAAAGCACACAACAAATAGTAAAAATGTTGTGCAACAATTTATTGGGTCTTTCAATTTATACAGGTTGTTTATTTCATAATTCCTTCAGGTTGTATGACCTATAATAAACCTCATAAAGAAAGAAGTAGTATTCTCCTGGAATGAATCATCAGAGAATGCATTTACCAAATTTAAACTATTTAACACTGCACCAGTTCTGATACAACAAAACAAAGATGGAAGTAATTATATCGGATATAGGAGACTGGAAACTACTTCTTAAGAAGAGTGAAGACACCATCTTGAAGTGGAAAAATACCCCACAATAGTACTTGCGAATCATAAGATCTTGGAATTGCTCAGAACTGCTAAATAACTACACCCTTGGCAAGTCACTTACCAATCCAGTTCCAAAAACCAGAAGGCTGTCACCCTGTCACATATGTTTGAAGAGAACTTTAGCAAGCCTACTAAGTGTGATAACATCCTTAATTCTAAACACTTTTTAGTTACGCATAACGCTCTTATTGACTAAATTATACAATCAATGCTCACAAATCTTCTGCAAATACAACTCTATCCCAAGGCCTATTTATGTACCAAAACAAAGTATATATAACTCGTACTATTAGATAAGAGGCATTACAACATTACCATGATCATAGAGGCAGTTTACCTTAATTTCAGGTGGCCCCATCAGTCAGGTGATGTCTGTGAAAGCTGACATAGTAACATGTGTAATTCCACCAGCTGACAATCAAACTTCCAAATACTAGTACTACTTTGTTTTTAAAATAATAAAAAGAAGTATTTCACCTGCATGTACTGCCTGATACTATAATTTCAGACAGAGGTGTTTAATTCACTTCTAGTAACAGTTTTGCAAAAACCTACAGAGTAAACACTCCCTATCCTCAGCATACTACTCCTAAAGCAATGTACAGACTAAGGAAGTTAAAATCAGACCATGTAGCCATATATTTGATGCTATGTCTCATGTCCTATTACCCATGGCAGAGTTTTAATAATCAAATCAGTCAATCAAGCCAGGTGACCCCTTTCTATGCCTGGTATGGATTTCACCCAACTACTCTTCATAGTCTTTCTAACACCCCCCCCCACCCCTGTTCCAGACCCAACTACAAAACAACAGCAATTTCTGTTACAACAGAAAACTCCTCTCCCCTCTCAAAGAACACAGAAAACGCAATCAAATAAACACAATCCACTGTACCTCCTTATCAATGCATAGAAACAAAGTGTGACTATCCACCCACAATCATGGCTCCTCATAAAAGTTTAGTCTCCATTTCCTTGGTCCCTATACAGTGAGGGAAAAAAATATTTGATCCCTTGTTGATTTTGTATGGTTGTCCACTGACAAAGAAATGATCAGTCTATAATTTTAATGGTAGGTTTATTTGAACAGTGAGAGACAGAATAACAACAAAAAAATCCAGAAAAACACATTTAAAAAAAGTTATAAATTGATTTGCATTTTAATGCGTGAAAAAAGTATTTGATCCCCTATCAATCAGCAAGATTTTTGTCTCCCAGGTGTCTTTTATACAGGTAACGAGCTGAAATTAGGAGCCCCTTCTTAAAGGGAATGCTCCTAATCTCAGCTTGTTACCTGTATAAAGACAACTGTCCCCAGAAGCAATCAATCAATCAGATTCCAAACTCTCCACCATGGCCAAGACCAAAGAGCTGTCCAAGGATGTCAGGGACAAGATTGTAGACCTACACAAGGCTGGAATGGGCTACAAGACCATCGCCAATCAGCTTGGTGAGAAGGTGACAACAGTTGGTGCGATCATTCACAAATGGAAGAAACACAAAATAACTGTCAATCTCCCTCGGTCTGGGGCTCCATGCAAGATCTCACCTCGTGGAGTCTCAATGATCATGAGAACGGTGAGGAATCAGCCCAGAACTACATGGGAGGATCTTGTCAATGATCTCAAGGCAGCTGGGACCATAGTCACCAAAAAAACAATTGGTACAAACTACGCCGTGAAGGACTGAAATCCTGCAGCGCCCACAAGGCCCCCCTGCTCACATTTCATTACTGAAGCCTTGAGTTCCTTCTGCAGCCACTACTTGTATAGAGAACCCCCTGCTCCTATTAAAGTATACAGCATGGATGAATATGAGGTAGATTCTAGATTCTGATTTGGGTGTTTGGCTTATCTAGTCTCTTGTAAAGTTTTTGGCCCAGAAGAGACAGAAACTAATGTCTATCCTCCAGACATGGATCAAGCTTTCCATAAAAGGTATCCTGAGAAGACACCTCACTCCCAGAGGTTGCACCTTTGGAAGAGGGCTATGTCATGACCCTGCTGGAAGTTGATCCGACTTTCCTCTGCCTTATATTTGGACTTTGTATTTAGCTTCTCCTTTGGCTCTGGCTCCAGGTTAGTCTACTATCTTGTCCTGGCTATCCTACATATTGCTCTTTGGAAGCCAGCTTTACAATCATAGGGATGATCCTAAGCATTACACAGACAGTATGCCTCACTACCACTAGTCAGTTGTTATATGGTGAAGGCCTATAAAGAATTGACAGTATTGTGATAGGGAGTGGTAACAATAAAGCATTAATGTGGTTGAGTTAAATTCAATGCAAGCAGTCCTTTAATTTTAATTGTCCACAATGGCTTTTTTGGTAGCACCTGTTGCTACATGATGTGTGACTGCTTTTACTAGCTAAAATAGTGGTATCTGTTGTAATAATAGTTTTAACATTATCTGATTTTTATTTACCATTTTATTCAATATAAATAATACACACATTTTGACCCTGCTCTCTAACATGATCTAAATGCTCTTTATGAAATTTTAAAAGTTCTAGTATAATTGTATAATTTATACAACAGTCTGGTAAAAGCCTTTGGTTATACATTAGGATATATCACACTGGCATAGTGTAGTTGGTAACAGGAAATCCTTTGGTTACTCCATATCAAGCAACAAGCAAATGGGCAAGACAGAAGCAATGTCAGTTCAGGCAAGGAGTCAAGTAACAGAAAAACAGTCCAAATCTCCAGGCAAAAGTGAGGCCAGGCAGATAAGGTTCGGAAACTGAGAAAAAGCACAAGAAAAGTCAGAATCTAAAGGCACGTGAGGTACACAAGCAAAGCCAGACACAGGCAAAAACAGTAGACAAATCCAAAGTTAGAAATACGAGCAACATTCAGAATTTTATAAGCATTTCAAACTGATCTTATAGTGTAAACTCAATTTAAACTTAAATGATGTCTTCTAATAAACTAAAATAGAGTCAATAAGACTCTGAGGGGGCACCCATCTAACAATCACCAAGATTACAAGTTATGCGCTAAACCCTGTGCGTAAATAACCCAAAATATTTAGCGGTATAGCACTTTACAGAGAGCTGCCATTACAAGTTACAAAAAAAACTTTCTTGTATTGTGTGTTATGGTACGTTAAGCTCCATACCGCACAAAAACCAAGGCCTGACTTGACATGCTCGTGCACGTTTTCCCCCATAGACATCAATTGAGAAAAAGTGTTGGAAAAAAACTAACACATTGGAGCATAGTACAAAATACATAATCACTTAGTTAAGGTGTCCTAGATTAAAAACTACTCTTACCTTCAACAAAGCTTTTAATGTGTAAAAAAATTAAGTTTTATTTTCCCCTGTAAACGGCCGCAACGACCGCCCTAAATAGGCTGGAGTTGCAAATAATCTGTGCCAGGTCTTCATCCAATAGCGCTGCAGCACTGATCATGTAATTTGAATATTTCAATGAGCTACAGCCCTCACTTTCGGCATTGTAACTTGTAGGCGCTTGCATGCGCAATGCACAGTGAATCTGCATAACTACAATATCGCAAGAGCATTTATTATGTACCTCATAACTGAGCTGCTGTTTTGGGCCAATAACTTCCTCCTTCATCGTTCTGGTGCGCCACGCCCACTCTACATCATGCATCTGGCGAGGTGTTGACAACGTGTGCGTCTGAAACTGCAGAAGACAAGTAGCATATGCGAATGCATTGCAAGAAGTTACTTCAAATGCGCATGCGCAACGCCATATTAGTTCTACCTAGGTAGAAATCGGCAATTCGGCTTCATAATGATCCAAAAGAAGGGATTGGCAGCATTTATATTTGTTTTGCAAATTGCATGCAAATGCTAAATAAAGGCTAATAGGTGTTATTTGCGGATATAGATAACATTGTGATCACGCCTGTGGCTTGTGGCAGATACTGCACTAATTGGCTAAAATGAGAGTCAATAGATAATAAATAAAATGTCATGTGATAAGGGGGATGTCAGAAGATGCTTAGATACAAGTTAGTCACAGAAGTAAATGGGTAATAAAGTGATTATCTAGCTTTTTAAACAACAACAATTCTGGTGTTGACTGTCCCTTTAAAGGACCAGTAAATACAGTAGATTTGCATAATCTACTGCATTTGTGAGACAGACCAAAGTTATATCTATTTCCACTCCTCCTGTATCATGTGACAGCCATCAGCCAATCATTAATGCATATAAGTATATTCTGTGAATTATTGCACATGCTCAGTAGCAGCTGGTGACTCAAAAAGTGTAAATATATAAAGATTGTGCATATTTTGTTAATGGAAGTAAATTGGAAAGTTGTTTAAAATTTGCTGCTCTATCTGAATCATGAAAGTTTAATTTTGACTTGAGTGTCCCTTTAACAACACATTTACTGGGTCATTTTTCACTTATCAAATTCCACAGCTAAAATGAGTTAAGAAACCACATTTATTTCAAATGATTACCAAGTATACCTAAACGTTTTCAAATGTAACATTGGTTTTGGGTATGGGCAAAATAGACTGAAATTACCAGATGCATTGGATGTCATTAGGAAAAAATGTTACTAAACTAATACAAACACTGCCTGCTCAATTAAAGGGACATGATACCCAGATGTTGAGACACTTGAAAGTGATGCAGCATAGCTGTAAAAAGCTGACTAGAAAATATCACCTGAATATCTCTATGTAAAAAAGAAAGATATTTTACCTCAAAATGTCTTAAGTATTCACACCCCATTGTAAAGGACTTTGAGCAGCAAATCAGTATGCCTGTCCCGGGATCTACAAATACACTATTAGCATCACTATACACTACTAAAATGGATCAGTCAACATACACGCTCTTCATCCTGTTTTGTAGTCTCTAAACCCTCAAAATCTCCATTTTTTGTAGTTAATTCTGTGCATCTGGATTTCGGATTAAAAAAAATCAGAAGATTAAAGGGACAGTAAAGTCATCAGGATTTAAACAGAGCATACAATATTAAACAACTTTCCAATTTACTTCTAATATTTAATTTGCTTATCCTTTGCTGAAAGGTTTATCTAGGTAAGCTCAGGAGCAGCAAAAAACCTAGGTTTTAGCTGCTGATTGGTGGCTGCATATATATATATATATACTGATTGTCATTGGCTCACCCATGTGTTCAGTTCGAAAACAGTAGTGCTCCTTTAACAAATGATACCAAGAGAAAGAAGCAATTTTGATAATAGAAATAAACTGGAAAGTTTAAAATTGTATGTTCTACCTAAATCATGAAAGAAAATGTTTAGGTTTCATGTCCCTTTAATGTGGCATATTTCCTTTTCCTGTTGTTTTCAGTAAGTAAAATGTTGTAATTTAAGCGCTTTTATTAGCAAAAGCATTTTAGGATGATTGTGATCACTGGAAAAACAAACAATACCAGCCAAATTTCTGAAATAATTAGATACCAAAATCAAGCTTAATATTGCAAACGAACCAGTATGTATTAAACCCAATAAACATAGTTAAAACACAGTTTAAAGTTAGCTCTGTACAATCAATAAACTGATGATCCTAAGCTGAAGACAGTCAGTTACACACACAGGGGCGTAACTACGGGAGTGCAGAGGTCGCAACTGCGACCGAGCCCCCAGTAGCGGGTGCCCAGCTTCAGCAAAAAAAATATATATTTTTTTCAATAAAAAACGTTGACCTGCCGCTGCCTGCACTGATATCATGTTAGTGTGACATGATGCTTCACTAGTGTCTCTGTCTCTGACTACAGGGGTTAGTGTTTCTGTTTTACCCATTGGCCGCGCCGCGTCCAGAACTTAGTTAACTTACATCATGATCCCTGACTCTGAGCCTGACTGACTGTGATTGGCTTTGGCGGTTGCCATGCCGCACGCACATTGGCTCCGCTCCTGACTGCATGGGTAGTCTGCTCAATCGGCTTGTGACTGCACATGTAGTCAGTCAGTGTGAGAGACTGAGTGAGAGATGAGTGACGAGCAGAGGCAGCTGAGCGAGGAGGGTGACTAGAGACGGGTACTCGGCTAGTGGTGGTGAGTCAGTGTGAGGCTGAGTGGCATTGTGGCAGGCTGCCAGGCTGATTAAATTGAACCAGTAACTGGAAAAATGGACTGGACAGGTGTCAGGTGGTCAGTAGCGCAATGCCAGCAACTGGTGAGGCTGAGCATTTTAGGGGAGTATCAGGGCCAAACCATCTCACAGACTGTATCACTTCAGTCACACACTACATATAGTACTGGCTGGGAGGTAGTAGGGACCTAGAGTTACCATAATATGACCATATCACTATAAAAAGCATGGCTGAGTGCAAATGGGCAGCCAAGGAGCCAAATCACTGCTGCATAGGTGTAATGGACAATTAACCCATTAACGACATACGTCGTACAGGGTACGTCTTGCACAAACTGGTCTTTAAAGACCAGCGACGTACCCTGTATGACGTTGGGGTTGAAAGCAGCTGGAAGCGATCCTGATCGCTTCCAGCCGCTTTCCCGTTATTGCAGTGATGCCTCAATATCGAGGCATCATTGCAATAAAAATTTTCCCCATCTGATGCAGAGAGAGCCACTCTGTGGCCCTCTCTGCACCGGACATCGGTGGCCGCAATCGTTGGTGGGTGGGAGCCAACGTGGGAGGCGGGTGGGCGGCCATCAATGGTTTTTTTAAGTGCAGTGGTGGGTGGATAGTGGGCGGGGTAGCTAGGGGGCGTGCACGGACGCGCACGCATGCATGGTGGAGGAGGGCGGGCGCGTGCACGGGGAGGGAGCGGGTGGGAACCATTAAACTATGAAACAGTTAGTTAGAGGGAGAGAGGGGGGATAAAACATTATTATAAATTATAAATAATCGATTTGATCTGGGAGGGGGTGGGGATTTAGTCTTTAGGGGGGGGAAGCTACACTACAGAAAAGTGGGGGGAAAAATGAAAAATATATATTTTTTGTAAACTGGGTACTGGCAGACAGCTGCCAGTACCCAAGATGGCGCCCAATAATGTAGAGGGGGAGGGTTAGAAAGCTGTTTGGGGGGATCAGGGAGGTTTGGGGCTAAGGGGGATTCTACACAGCAGCATATGTAAATATGCTATAAAAAATAAATAAAAGATACCTTTTATTTTAGTACTGGCAGAAAGATGGCGGGGACAATTCTGGGGTGGGGGAGGGAAGAGAGCTGTTTGGGAGGGATCAAGGGGTCTGATGTGGGCTGATCTCTACACTAAAGCTAAAATTAACCCTGCAAGCTCCCTACAAGATCCCTAATTAACCCCTTCACTGCTAGACATAATACACGTGTGATGTGCAGCGGCATTTAGCAGCCTTCAAGTTCTAATTACCAAAAAGCATCGCCAAAGCCATATATGTCTGCTATTTCTAAACAAAGGGGATCCCAGAGAAGCATTTACAACCATTTGTGCCATAATTGCACAAGCTGTTTGTAAATAATTTCAGTGAGTTTTTTTTAAATTTGATCGCATTTGGCGGTGAAATGGTGGCATTAAATATACCGAAATGGGCCTAGATCAATACTTTGGGTTGTCTACTACACTACACTAAAGCTAAAATTAACTCTACAAGCTCCCTACATGCTCCCTAATTAACCCCTTCACTGCTGGGCATAAAACACGTGTGGTGCACAGTGGCATTTAGCAGCCTTCTAATTACCAAAAAGCAATGCCAAAGCCATATAAGTCTGCTATTTCTGAACAAAGGGGATCCCAGAGAAGCATTTACAACCATTTATGCCATAATTGCATAAGTTGTTTGTAAATAATTTCTGTGAGAAACCTAAAGTTTGTGAAAAAATTTGTGAAAAAGTGAACAATTTTTTTATTTGATCGCATTTGGCGGTGAAATGGTGGCATGAAATATACCAAAATGGGCCTAGATTAATACTTTGGGATGTCTTCTAAAAAAAAATATATACATGTCAAGGGATATTTAGGGATTCCTGACAGATATCAGGGTTCCAATGTAACTAGCGCTCATTTTGAAAAAAAAAGTGGTTTTGAAATAGCAAAGTGCTACTTGTATTTATTGCCCTATAACTTGCAAAGAACATGTTAACATTGGGTATTTCTAAACTCAGGACAAAATTTAGAAACTATTTAGCATGGTTGTTTTTTGGTGGTTGTAGATGTGTAACAGATTTTGGGGGTCAAAGTTAGAAAAAGTGTGTTTTTTTCCATTTTTTCCTCATATTTTATAATATTTTTAATAGTAAATTATAAGATATGATGAAAATAATGGTATCTTTAGAAAGTCCATTTAATGGCGAGAAAAACGGTATATAATATGTGTGGGTACAGTAAATGAGTAAGAGGAAAATTACAGCTAAACACAAACACCACAGAAATGTAAAAATAGCCCTGGTCCTTAAGGGAAAGAAATTGAAAAATGGCCTAGGTCCTTAAGGGGTTAATAACTGCATAACAACTCAATATACTACAAGATGCTTTTTTCCCCTGCTAACATTAGATTTTCATATTTAGTAGCAGAACACTATAATGGTTTTAATTACATTTGAATGGTCAAACTCCATACTACATTTGTGACATTGCCTGTGAGTATTTAAGTACTGTACTGTAAGTTTTAACTACAAGAAAATAAAAGCAGACTTTTATTCTAGTATCTCTCCATTACAGATGTTTTGTATTTATTTATGTATTTATTTTGATAGAAATTATGTTTAATGTATAAAAAGTTATTTTACCCAGAAAACAAACTGCTATAAATTGGGTTGACAACTGTGCATCATGCATGGAATTGTGGCCAATCAAGTGGTTAAATATTGCCGTCTCTGTGATATAATTAATGCTGTAAAATATTAACTTGGTAACATAGAACAACCCACGGGGTCAGGAAGTCATGGCTCATAGAATTACAATTCTTGTTCCTCTCTCTATGAACCATTTGATTTAGGCTCCTTTGATATTTGATTTATATTTAATATAATAATAATAAAGATTTGTTATTCCATGACCTCACAGGGTGATGACTGTAATTTACAATTAAACCAAAGCTTAAACCTGTATGTATGTATGTGTGTGTGTATTTGTGCATGTATGTTTGTGTGTATGTGTGTGTGTGTATGTGACTGTGTGTGTATGTGTGTATGTGTGTGTGTGTGTATGTGACTGTGTGTATTTATGCATGTGTGTGTGTGTATGTGTATGTGTGTGTGTGTATGTGACTGTGTGTGTATTTATGCATTTGTGTGTATGTATGTATGTATGTATGTATGTGACTGTGCGTGTATTTATGCATGTGTGTGTGTGTGTATGTTTATGGAACCAGCAGATTACAGACCTTGTTACTACAGCATTGGGGGGGGGGGCGGTAAACAGTGTCACTATACAGTACCACTATATACAGTACGGGGAGTCAGACCATCTAACAGACCTTTGCACAATTTTTTTCTGTGTTTTTTTTCTGTGTGACAGAACAGTGAAATAACTTTTCAATAGTGAAAGCAACAATTATTTGCTTAAATGAATACTAAACATACATTTTTTTTCTTTTGTGAGTCAGATAGAGCATGAAAATTTAAGCAAGTTTCTAATTTACTCCTGTTATCAAATTTTCTTCCTTTTCTTGCTATCTTTATTTCAGAAAGCAGGAATCTAAGCTAATGGAGACGGCCAATTTTTGGTTCAGCCCCTGGGTAGCGCTTGCTGATTGGTGGCTAAATTTAGACACCAACCAGCAAGCGCTACCCAGGGTGCTGAACAAAAAATGGGCCGTGTCACTGTCTGTAAGGAACATCCGTTTGTGCTGGTGGGTGGTTCAGGAGGGATGGAGGGAGGTGGGTGGTCAGCACAGTGGTGGAGGGGGTATTGAGTGGGAGGGAGGGGCTGCACCCTACCAACAGAAAAATTAGTGTGAGAGAAAAAGTAAGGGCGCTAAAAAAGCTAAAAATACCACTTAAAGCTGACAGATAAATGTATAATAACCAGGGACTTCAATAGAATATTGTGTATTTAATATACCATAAAAAATGACAAGAACATAAACGTAAAAGGGACGTCTCCCAAGAAATTGCATAATAAAATGATACAGCATAAAAATTTCTCAGCATAAAAATATATAGATAATCTTGGATTTAAAACTGGATTTCAGTAAAACGGTGGATACTATATATAAATGAAAGTTCATTCCTTAGGACCTTGCCGTTTGCGAGATACAGTGTCTATATCTAGAGTCAGATGTCAGATATACAAGTAATCTTGATTGCTGATCTATGTAATATTCCCACAATAGAAAATCTTTACTTCATCTGTGATTTAGTAAGTTAGAAACGTCTATATCTTATCTCAAATACTTGGCGACAACTTTACCAGTGGCCGGTCTCTGTCAGGCAACTCCGTGTGTGCTCCACGAGAATCCGGCGTCTGACGTCACAGTTTCCACCTCGAGGGCTCGCCTCTATTCAGCCAATTGGAACCTCCGTGGGTCCCTGTCTGTTAATCTCCTGTTGTCCGGTCCGGTTCGTAGTAGTGCACAGCACTAAGAGCAATCTCCAACTATAACCCAATTACTACGAACCGGACCGGACAACAGCAGATTAACAGACAGGGACCCAGGGAGGTTCCAATTGGCTGAATAGAGGCAAGCCCTCGAGGTGGAAACTGTGACGTCAGACGCCGGATTCTCGTGGAGCACACATGGAGTTGCCTGACAGAGACCGGCCACTGGTAAAGTTGTCGCCAAGTATTTGAGATAAGATATAGACGTTTCTAACTTACTAAATCACAGATGAAGTAAAGATTTTCTATTGTGGGAATATTACATAGATCAGCAATCAAGATTACTTGTATATCTGACATCTGACTCTAGATATAGACACTGTATCTCGCAAACGGCAAGGTCCTAAGGAATTAACTTTCATTTATATATAGTATCCACCGTTTTACTGAAATCCAGTTTTAAATCCAAGATTATCGATATATTTTTATGCTGAGAAATTTTTATGCTGTATCATTTTATTATGCAATTTCTTGGGAGACGTCCCTTTTAAGTTTATGTTCTTGTCATTTTTTATGGTATATTAAATACACAATATTCTATTGAAGTCCCTGGTTATTATACATTTATCTGTCAGCTTTAAGTGGTATTTTTAGCTTTTTTAGCGCCCTTACTTTTTCTCTCACACTTGTTTAACCTTTAACTATAGTAGCCTGAAGGATCTGCTAATAAGTTAAGGTGTTTAATACCCTACACTAAGCGCACTATCATCACCCACTACCTCACACAACAGAAAAATTAGCTTGGAAGGGAGAGGATGCTAGATCACAGAAAAAAGGTGGGAGGGTAAGGAGGGGATCCTAGACTGCAGAAAAATAATTGATAAAAAAACCCCAAAAAAACAAGAACTTCATACTGGCAGACTGTCGCCAGTAATTAAGATGGTGGTGAGGCGTGTGGGTGTGGGAGGGGAGAGTGCTGTTTGGGAGGGATCAGGGAGGTGGGAGGGTAATCCCTGCATTATAATACTATTACCCTTACCAGCTAACTAATTAACCCCTTCACTGCTGGGAATTTCAGAAGTGTGGTGTGCAGTTGCAATTAGTGGCCTTCTAATAGCCAAAAATTATTTGCAAAGCCATGCATGTCTGCTATTTCTGAACAAAGGAGTCCCCAGAGAACATTTTACAATAATTTGCCTTATGACTGCACTAGTTGTGTGTAAATAAGTTCAGTGAGAAACCCAAAGTTTGTGAAAAGATAACAATTTTCTTAATATGATTGCATTGGGTGGCAAAACAGTGGCATGAAATATACCAAAATGGACCTAGATCAATTTCATGGGATGTCTACTACAAAAAAATATATAGATAGTTTTCCACCTTAAAAACATCGCTAAAATTAGACATTTCCTTACACAAGACACAACCAAGATTTTAATCCACTCTCTCATCCTTTCCCGCCTCGACTACTGCAACTCCGTCCTCTCTGGTCTACCTAGCTGCCGCATAGCTCCTTTACAATCCATTATGAATGCCTCTGCCAGGCTCATGTTCCTTACTCGTCGCTCTTCATCTGCTGCACCTCTCTGCCAATCCCTTCACTGGCTTCCTCTTGCCTCTAGGATTAAACATAAAATCCTCACCCTGACATATAAAGCTCTCAACTGCACTGCTCCCCCCTACATCTCAGAACTTGTCTCTAGATACTCTCCCTCCCGTCCCCTTCGATCAGCTCAGGATCTCCTGCTCTCCTCCTCTCTTGTTACTTATTCCCGTTTACAGGACTTCTCCAGACTGGCCCCCATCTTGTGGAATTCCCTGCCTCGCTCCATAAGACTCTCCCCTAGTTTTAACAGCTTCAAGCACTCCCTAAAAACTCTACTATTCAGGGATGCATACAACCAACACTAACCTTTCCTAACTCCATTGCTTTCCCCTTGAACCCCTTAGAATGTACGCCTATGGGCCCAGCTGTTTACAGATCGCTTCATAAGAGCCAACTACAACAGTGAAACTCTCGGCAGGGCCCTCTACCCACTTGACCCCTGCAAAAGCTATCCTCTACACCGACTATGTTTACAGCGCTGCGGAATCTGTTGGCGCTCTACAAATACCTGATAATAATAATATCTAATATAGAGATACATACATATATATGTGTGTGTGTGTGTGTGTACATATGTATTTTTATATTTACATGTGTATTTATGTATTTACAGACATATATACACATATAAATATGTGTATACAAATATATATATATATATATATATATTTATATATATATATATATATATATATATATATGTATATATTAGCGCTGCTGAATCTGATGGTGTTTAACTGTGTATGTACAGTAAATATTCCACATTTCATTGTTACATAGGGGAATATGTTCTAAGTATTCTTAAATATATATTCATATATATATATATATATATATATATATATATATATATATACATATACAGTGGATATAAAAAGTCTACACACCTGTTAAAATGTCAGGTTTCTGTGATGTAAAAAAATTAGACAAAGATAAATCATTTCAGAACTTTTTCCACCTTTAATGTGACCTATAAACTGTACATCTCATTTGAAAAACAAACTGAAATCTTTTAGGTAGAGGGAAGAAAAAATATAAAGATAAAATAATATGGTTGCATAAGTGTGCACACTCTCAAACTAATACTTTGTTGAAGCACCTTTTGATTTTATTACAGCACTCAGTCTTTTTGGATATGAGTCTATCAGCATGGCACATTTTGACTTGGAAAAAACACTCCAAATCTTCTTTGCAAAAACACTCCAAATCTGTCAGATTGCAAGGGCATCTCCTGTGTACAGCCCTCTTCAGATCATCCCCACAGATTTTCAATCAGATTCAGGTCTGGCTGGGCCATTCCAAAACTTTAATCTTCTTCTGGTGAAGCCATTCCTTTGTTGATTTGGATGTATGCTTTGGGTCGTTGTGATGCTGAAAGATGAAGTTCCTCTTCATGTTCATCTTTCTAGCAGACGCCTGAAGGTTTTGTGCCAATATTGACTGGTATTTGGAACTGTTCATAATTCCCTCAAGATTAACTAAGGCCCAAGTTCCAGCTGAAGAAAAACAGCCCCAAAGCATTATGCTGCCACTACCATGCTTCACTGTGGGTATGGTGATCTTTTGGTGATGTGCAGTGTTGTTTTTGCCCCAAACATATCTTTTGGAATTATGGCCAAAAAGTTCAACCTTGGTTTCATCAGACCATAACACCTTTTCCCACATGCTTTTGGGAGACTTCAGATGTGTTTTTGTAAATTGTAGCCTGGCTTGGATGTTTTTCTTCATAAGAAAAGGCTTTCGTCTTGCCAATCTACCCCGTAGCCCAGACATATGAAGAATACATGAGATTGTTGTCACATGTACCACAAAGCCAGTACTTGCCAGATATTCCTGCAGCTCCTTTAATGGTGCTGTAGGCCTCTTGGCAGCCTCCCAGACCAGTTTTCTTCTTGTCTTTTCATCAATTTTGAAGGGACGTCCAGTTCTTGGTAATGTCACTGTTGCACCATATTTTCTCCACTTGATGATGACTGTCTTCACTGTGTTCCATGGTATATCTAATGCCTTGGAAATTATTTTGTACCCTTCTCCTGACTGATACCTTTTAACAATGAGATCCCTCTGATGCTTTGGAAGCTCTCTGTGGACCATGGCTTTTGCTGTGGGATACGACTAAGAAAATTTCAGGAAAGACCAACTAGAGCAGCTGAACTTTATTTGGGGTTAATCAGAGGCACTTTAAATGATGGCAGGTGTATGCTGACTCCTATTTAACAAGATTTTGAATGTGATTGCTTAATTCTGAACACAGCTACATCCCCAGTTAGTTTTTTTTCTTCCCTCCACCTAAAAGATTTCAGTTTGTTTTTCAATTGAGTTGTACAGTTTATAGGTCACATTAAAGGTGGAAAAAGTTCTGAAATGATTTATCTTTGTCTCATTTTTTTACATCACAGAAACCTGACTTTTTATATCCACTGTATATATATATATATATAGATAGATAGATAGATAGATAGATAGATATCTGTATATATATATATACCAATATATAACCATATATAAAGGTATAGATATATATTTTACCAGAAAACCATCAGTTATATATGTAGAAATATGTATTTATGAAGAAATAGAACATATTCTGTTATGTGAAGAACATTGGAATGTAAAATATTAATATTTCATGTCGGGTTAGCGCACTTGAGAAAACCTGATCAGGTTTTCACGAGAGTAAGGGTGTTTTCGTGCTCCATTGATGTCTATAGGAATACGTTAATGCCGTTGCGATTCTCAAAGTTCGTCTTTTTAGCGCGCATCAGGTTACCGCTCATTCAAAAACTTTTTACTTTCAATTTGTAATATGCATGCTACCTGACATGCAGAAAAAGCTTGCTTCTAGCGAATTTAATGCACAAGTGGGAGCAATAAATAGCACTCGTAATCTAGCCCATAATGGGATTAGGATTGGCCAAGAACAATAGTAGATTTTTTGGCTGATATAGGAATTAATTAGCTGACAAAGACATTGCTGAATCATTATTGAACAGTGTAAATTTGAAGCCATTTCCACCTGCAGAAAAGCCTTTGCAGTTTTAAGAGTAGCAGTTTGACAGCTAGATTACGAGTTTTGTGGTAAACTAAAAAAGCAGAGTTAACAGATCCTAAGGCTGCTTTTTTACGCCCGCTGGTATTATGAGTCTTGAAGGTTTAGAGTCACTGCACACTTTTTTGGTCTTACCGCAAACCGACTTACGTAAACTTCGTAAAGTCTTTTTTCTATGGGACTTCCATAGTGCCGGTATTATGAGTCTGTCCTGGGAGGCCAAAAAGTGAGCAGTACACCCTACCCCGTCAAGAGTCCTACCGCATTTTAAAGTCAGTAGTTATGAGTTTTATGGTACAACGCCGTAGCATAAAACTCATAACTAAAATGCTAAAAAAGTACACTAACACCCATAAACTACCTATTAACCCCTATTCCCGCATCGCAAACACTAAAATTAATTTTTTAACCCCTAATCTGCCGCTCCGGACACCGCCACCACCTACATTATACTTATGAACCCCTAATCTGCTGCCCCCAACATCGCCGACACCTATATTATATTTATTAACCCCTAATCTGCTGCCCCAATGTCGCCGCAACCTACCTACACTTATTAAACCCTAATATGCTGCCCCTGACATCGCCGCCACTATAATAAACATATTAACCCCTACACTGCCGCACTCCCACCTCGCAAACATTAGTTAAATATTATTAACCCCTAATCTGCCGTCCCTAACATCGCCGTCACCTACCTACACTTATTAACCACTAATCTGCAGCCCCAAACATCGCCACTACTATACTAAATTTATTAACCCCCAAACCTAAGTCTAACCCTAACCCTAACACCCCCTAACTTACATATAATTAAAATAAAGTTAAATAAATATTAATATTATTACCTAAATAGTTCCTATTTAAAACTATATACTGTACTTACCTGTAAAATAAACCCTAAGCTAGCTACAAGATAACTAATAGTTACAATGTATCTAGATTAGGTTTGTTTTGTTTTTACAGGCAAGTTTGTATTTATTTTAACTAGGTAGAATAGTTACTAAATAGTTATTAACTATTTAATAACTACCTAGCTAAACTAAATACAAAAGTACCTGTAAAATAAAACCTAACATAAGTTACATTAACACCTAACACTACACTATAATTAAATAAATTAACTAAATTAATTACAATTACCTAAATTACCTAAATTAAATTAAATTAGCTAAAGTACAAAAAAACAAACACTAAATTACAGAAAATAATAAACAAATTACAGATATTTAAACTAATTACACCTAATCTAATAGCCCTATCAAAATAAAAAAATGCCCCCCCCCCAAATAAAAAAAACCCTAGCCTAAACTATCAATAGCCCTTAAAAGGTCCTTTTGCGGGGCATTGCCCCAAAGTAATCAGCTTTTTAAAAAAAACTAAGCTCCCCATTGCCCTGAAAGGGCATTTGGATGGGCATTGCCCTTAAAAGGGCAGTTAGCTCTTTTGCAGGCCCAAACCCTAACCTAAAAATAAAACCCACCCAAAACACCCTTAAAAAAAATCTGCCACCCCCAACGTCGCCGCCACTATACTAAATTTATTAACCCCTAAACCTAAGTCTAACCATAACCCTAACACCCCCTAACTTAAATATAATTACAATAAATCTAAATAAATATTAATATTATTACCTAAATAATTCCTATTTAAAACTATATACTTACCTGTAAAATAAACCCTAAGCTAGCTACAATATAACTAATAGTTACATTGTATCTAGCTTAGGTTTTTTTTTTTTACAGGCAAGTTTGTATTTATTTTAACTAGGTAGAATAGTTACTAAATAGTTATTAACTATTTAATAACTACCTAGCTAAAATAAATACAAAAGTACCTGTAAAATAAAACCTAACCTAAGTTACAATAACACCTAACACTACACTATAATTAAATAAACTAAATTAAATACAATTACCTAAATTAAATTAGCTAAAGTACAAAAAAACAAACACTAAATTACAGAAAATAATAAACAAATTACAGATATTTAAACTAATTACACCTAATCTAATTGCCCTAGCAAAATAAATAAATGCCCCCCCCCCAAGTAAATAAAACCCCTAGCCTAAACTAAACTATCAATAGCCCTTAAAAGGGCCTTTTGCGGGGCATTGCCCCAAAGTAATCAGATCTTTTACCTGTAAAAAAAATTACAAACAACCCCCCCAACAGTAAAACCCACCACCCACACAACCAACCACCCAAATACAATACTAGCTAAAAAAAACTAAGCACCCCATTGCCCTGAAAAAGCATTTGGATGGGCATTGCCCTTAAAAGGGCAGTTAGCTCTTTTGCAGGCCCAAAACCTAGCCTAAAAATAAAACCCACCAATACACCCTTAAAAAAACCTAACACTAACCCTCTGAAGATCGACTTACAGTTCTGAAGACCCAACATCCATCCTCAAGGAAGCAGCAGAAGTCTTCATCCAACCGGGCCGAAGTCCTCAACGAAGCCGGGAGAAGTCTTCATCCAAGCCGGGCGAAGTGGTCCTCCAGACGGGCAGAAGTCTTAATCCAGACGGCATCTTCTATCTTCATCCATCCGACGCGGAGCGGCTCCATCTTCAAGACATCCAACGTGGAGCATCCTCTTCATCCGATGACTAAAGACGAATGAAGGTTCCTTTAAGTGACGTCATCCAAGATGGTGTCCCTTAGATTCCGATTGGCTGATAGAATTCTATCAGCCAATCGGAATTAAGGTAGAAAAAATCCTATTGGCTGATTGGAACAGCCAATAGAATGCATCAGCCAATAGGATTTTTCTACCTTAATTCCGATTGGCTGATAGAATTCTATCAGCCAATCGGAATCTAAGGGACGCCATCTTGGATGACATCACTTAAAGGAACCTTCATTCGTCTTTAGTCGTTGGATGAAGAGGATGCTCCGCGTCAGATGTCTTGAAGATGGAGCCGCTCCGCGTCGGATGGATAAAGATAGAAGATGCCGTCTGGATGAAGACTTCTGCCCGTCTGGAGGACCACTTCGCCCGGCTTGGATGAAGACTTCTCCCGGCTTCGTTAAGGACTTTGGCCCGTTTGGATGAAGACTTCTGCCGCTTCCTTGAGGATGGATGTCGGGTCTTCAGAACTATAAGTCAATCTTCAGGGGGTTAGTGTTAGGTTTTTTTAAGGGTGTATTGGTGGGTTTTATTTTTAGGCTAGGTTTTGGGCCTGCAAAAGAGCTAACTGCCCTTTTAAGGGCAATGCCCATCCAAATGCTTTTTCAGGGCAATGGGGTGCTTAGTTTTTTTTAGCTAGTATTGTATTTGGGTGGTTGGTTGTGTGGGTGGTGGGTTTTACTGTTGGGGGGGTTGTTTGTAATTTTTTTTACAGGTAAAAGATCTGATTACTTTGGGGCAATGCCCCGCAAAAGGCCCTTTTAAGGGCTATTGATAGTTTAGTTTAGGCTAGGGGTTTTATTTACTTGGGGGGGGGGCATTTATTTATTTTGCTAGGGCAATTAGATTAGGTGTAATTAGTTTAAATATCTGTAATTTGTTTATTATTTTCTGTAATTTAGTGTTTGTTTTTTTGTACTTTAGCTAATTTAATTTAGGTAATTGTATTTAATTTAGTTTATTTAATTATAGTGTAGTGTTAGGTGTTATTGTAACTTAGGTTAGGTTTTATTTTACAGGTACTTTTGTATTTATTTTAGCTAGGTAGTTATTAAATAGTTAATAACTATTTAGTAACTATTCTACCTAGTTAAAATAAATACAAACTTGCCTGTAAAAAAAAAAAAAAAAAAAAAAACCTAAGCTAGATACAATGTAACTATTAGTTATATTGTAGCTAGCTTAGGGTTTATTTTACAGGTAAGTATATAGTTTTAAATAGGAATTATTTAGGTAATAATATTAATATTTATTTAGATTTATTGTAATTATATTTAAGTTAGGGGGTGTTAGGGTTATGGTTAGACTTAGGTTTAGGGGTTAATAAATTTAGTATAGTGGCGGCGACGTTGGGGGTGGCAGATTAGGGGTTAATAAGTGTAGGTAGGTGGCGGCAACATTGGGGGCGGCAGTATAGGGGTTAATACATATAATGTAGGTGGTGGTGATTTTGGGGGCAGCAGATTAGGGGTTCTTAAGTATAATGTAGGTGGCGGCGGTGTCCGGAGCAGCAGATTAGGGGTTAATAAATATAATGCAGGTGTCGGCGATGTTGAGGGCGGCAGATTAGGGGTTAATTAGTGTAAGATTAGGGGTGTTTAGACTCAGGGTTCATGTTAGGGTGTTAGGTGTAAACATAAATTTTATTTCCCCATAGGAATCAATGGGGCTGTGTTACTGAATTATACGCTGCTTTTTTGCAGGTGTTAGACTTTTTTTCAGCCTGCTCTCCCCGTTGATCCCTATGGGGAAATCGTGCACAAGCACGTTACACCAGCTCACCGCTGACTTAAGCAGCGCTGGCATTGAAGTGAGATTTGGAGCTAAAGTTTGCTCTATGCTCACTTTTTGTCTTTAAAGCTGGGTTTGTAAAAACTCGTAATACCAGCGCTGTAGGTAAGTGAGCGGTGAGAGAAAACTGCTTGTTAGCACTGCATAGCTCATAATGCAAAACTCGTAATCTCGCCGTTAGTCACATGATTATATCAACAATTTTATTTTGTATTGCATGCATTTGTTTGTTGACTAGCAAAAGGGATCACTTGTTAATCATGTATTTGAGAACTGTAAAAAATAGTAAAAATTGGTTAAATTTAGCATAAATCCAGAAACAAATGTACAGACCTTTTAACAGGCTTTTCACAAGTTCTTCAAGGGAGTTTCCACAGACCTTAACAGAAACAACAGATACATGGCTACACATAAACAGGCTAAATTAATTAATAACAGTAAATTAGAAAGTTGCTTAAAATTGCATGCTCTATCTGAATCATGAAAAACAAGTTAGGTTTAGTGTCCCTTTAATAAAATGTTAATTTTCATAATAACTGTACTTCCTGCTAGTGCTCATTGGTCCTTCCTTGCTTACCCGTGTCACTAACTGTCTTTCTCACATCTCTTCCTGGATGTCCTCTCACTACCTTAAGCTAAATCTCTCCAAAACTGAACTCATTTTCCCTCCTTCTTCTAAAATCTCCACCCCCCATCTCTCTATAACTGTCGACAACTCCATCATTACCCCTACCCCGCATGCCCGATGTCTTGGGGTCACATTTTATAATCCATAATGAATGACTCTGCCAGGCTCATCTTCCTTACACGTCACTCTTCATCTGCTGCACCTCTCTGCCAATCCCTTCACTGGCTTCCTCTTGCCTCCAGTATTAAACACAAAATTCTGACTCTGGCATGCAAGGCCCTAAATTGCACTGCTCCCCCTATATCTAAGACCTTATCTCAGATACTCTCCCTCCCATCCCTTTTGCTCTGCTCACAACCTCCTACTCTCCTCCTCTCTTGTTACCTCCTCACATTCCCGTTTACAGGACTTCTCCAGAATGGCTCCCATCTTGTGGAACTCTCTGCCTCGCTCCACAAGACTCTCCCCTAGTTTTGAAAGCTTCAAGCACTCCCTAAAGCCTCTACTGTTCAGGGATGCATACAACCTACACTAACCTTTCTTAATACCAGTTCCTCTCCTCCATTACTATCCGCCATGAACCCCCTTAGTATGTAAGCCTAAGAGCCCAACTGTTTGCAGATCACCTTCATAAGAGCTGACTACAACAGTGCGACTCTCGGCAGGGCCCTCTACCTATTTGAGCCCTATAAATGTTACCTTGTGTACCGCCTATGTTTATAGCGCTGCTGAATCTGTTGGCGCTCTACAAATAACCAATAATAATATTAATTGGTTGACAGGTGCTTCCTGCAAGTGCTCATTGGTTGACAAGTACTTCCTCCTAATCTTTATTGAAAATAAATCAATGAGCACTAGTATATTTTGTACAACTGATAATGGTTTGTTCATTTAAACTTAAAGGGGCATGAAACCCAATTTATTTTCTTTCAGGATTCAGATAGAGCATACAAATTTAAACAACTTCTCAATTTGCTTTATTCCCTTGATTTCCTTTTGCTGAAGGAGCAGAAATGCACTACTGAAAACTAGCTGAACACATTTATATTGTATAGTGACATGTGCGTTTCGTTTCAGACAAATTCGGAATTTGGTCAAATTTTGGCCGATTTGGCGATTCGAATGCATCTGAATTTCCGAATCGGCACATCCTGAAAAATTCCGAAAAATTCCAAAAATGAATAGATTTGTTTCCGAATTTTCTGATCCATTATTCATATTCAGAATCTTTCATTGTTCTTAAACCGCAGTTCCCCGACATTAACTCTAAGTCTATAATAAAGGCATAATAAACCCCTAAGCCACCATTCCCCGACATTGCCGACACTAACTAAACATATTAACCCCTAAACTGCCGTCCCGAAACATTGCCGACCTGAACTAACCCTATTAACCCCTAAACAGGAACCCCCCACATCACCAACACTAACTAAACCTATTAACCCCTAAACCGCCATTCCAAGACATCGCCGACACAAACTAAACTTTTATCCCTAAACCGCAACCCCCCCACTTCGCCGACACTAAATAAAGCTATTTACCCCTAAACCGCATCCCCCCTACTTGCTAACACTAAATAAACCTATTAACCCGTAAACAGCCGTTCCAAAACATCACCGACATTAACTAAAGCTATTAACCCCTAAACCGCCGTTCCCAAACATCACCAATACTTACTAAACCTATTAACCCCTAAACTGCTGGCCCCCACATCGCAACAACCTAAATTATAGTATATTAACCACTAAACCTAACACCCCCTAACTTTCAACCTAACTCTAAACCTAACACCCCCTAACTTTACCATAATTAAAATATAACTAAATTAAAGTTACAATTATTAACTAAATAAAACCTATTAAAATCTAAATACAAAGTAACTTACCTATATTAACCCCTAAACCTAACACCCCCTAACTTTAAACCTAACCCTAAACCTAACACCCCCTAACTTTACCATAATTAAAATATAACTAAATTAAAGTTACAATTATTAACTAAATAAAACCTATTAAAATCTAAATACAAAGTAACTTACCTGTGAAATAAATCCTAAGATAGCTACAATATAACTAATAGTTATATTGTAGCTAGCTTAGGTTTTATTTTTATTTCACAGGTAAGTTATTTATTTTAACTAGGTAGACTAGCTAGTAAAAATAGTTATTAACTATTTACTAACTACCTAGTTAAAATAAATAAAAAACTTACCTGTGAAATAAAAATAAAACCTAAGCTGCCTTACACTAAAAGCTACCATTACAAAATAAAAAAACTACCATTACAAAAAATAAAAAACACTAAAATAAAAAAATAAAAAAACTACCATTACAAAAAAATAAAAAACTACCATTACAAAAAATAACAAACAAAATTATCCAAAACAATAAAAAATATTCCTATTCTAATACCCCTTTAAAAAAAAAAAAAAAAAAACACCCCAAAATAAAAAAATCCCTAATCTATAATAAACTACCAAGGACCCTTAAAAGGGCCTTTTGTAGGGCATTGTCCTAAAGAAATCAGCTCTTTTCCTACAAAAGAAAAACACAAAGACCCACAAAAATTACAAACCCCCACCCCCCCAAACCCACAAAATAAAATAAAGTTAAACCTATGGGCATCACCCTCTTTTAAGAGTGTCCACCCTAATCTAAAAAAAAATACCCCAAAATGAAAAAAAAAATTACACAAAATAACAAACTCATTATCAAAAATAATAAAAATTATTCCTATTCTAATACCCATTTAACCCCTTAATGACAGAGGACGTACCAGGTACGTCCTGCAAAAACTGTCAGTTAATGACAATGGAGGTACCTGGTACGTCCTCAGGGAAAATGAGCGCTGGAAGCGATTGCTCGATATTGAGGCATCACTGCGATACCCTTTTTTACTTTTTTTTTACACATGCGTGCCGCATCATTTACCACCAGTGAAGTATGAATGTCATATAAGAAAAGTCATGTATGAGAAGGAGGGAGTGGGAGGGGGGAAATCAATAATTGGCAAAGGATCTGGGAGGGGGAGGGAATTGAGGGGGGGCAGCTACACTACAGACAATTTATTTTTAAGAAAAAGTGATTAAAAATACAGTTTTTTTCAGCAAACTGGGTACTGGCAAGCAGCTTCCAGTACCCAAGATGGTGGCAACTAGGTAGAGGGGGGAAGGTAAGAGAGCTGTTTGGAGGGGATCAGGGAGGTTGCGAGCTAAGGGGGATCCAACACTGCAGAATAACAAAACAAAAAAAGCCTTTTATTTTAGTACTGGCAGAGTTTCTGCCAGCACTTAAGATGGGGTGACAATTGTGGGGTGGGGGAGCTGATCTCTACACTAAAGCTAAAATTATCCCTTCAAGCTAACTAATTAACCCCTTAACTGCTGGGCATAATACAAGTGTGGTGCGCTGTGGCATTTTGCGGCCTTCTAATTACCAAAAAGCAATGCCAAAGCCATATATGTCTGCTATTTCTGAACAAAGGGGATCCCAGAGAAGCATTTACAAACATTTGTGCCATGATTGCTCTAACTGTTTGTAAATAATTTCAGTGAGAAAACTAAAATTGTGAAAAAGTTAACGATTATTTTTTATTTGATCGCATTTGGCGGTGAAATGGTGGCATGAATTATACCAAAATGGGCCTAGCTCAATACTTTGGGTTGTCTACTACACTACACTAAAGCTAAATTTAACCCTACAAGCTACCTAATTAACCCCTTCACTGCTGGGCATTATACACGTGTGGTGCGCAGTGACATTTAGCGGTCTTCTAATTACCAAAAAGTAATGCCAAAGCCATAAATTTCTGAACAAAGGGTATCCCAGAGAAGCATTTACAACCATTTGTGCCAGAATTGCACAAGCTGTTTGTAAATAATTTCAGTGAGAAGCCTAAAGTTTGTGAAAAAGTTTGTGAAAAAGTTAACAATTTTTTTTATTTGATCACACTTGGCGGTGAAATGTTGTCATGAAATATACCAAAGTTGGCCTAGTTCAATACTTTGGGTTGTCCACTAAAAATATATATATATATACATGTGAAGGGTTATTCAGGGATTCCTGACAGATATCAGTGTTTCAATGTAACTATCGCTAATTTTGAAAACAAAATGGTTTTGAAATAGCAAAGTGCTACTTTGTATTTATTGCCCTATAACTTGCAAAAACAGCAAAAAACATGTAAACATTGGGTATTTCTAAACTCAGGACAAAATTTAGAAACTATTTAGCATGGTTGTTTTTTGGTGGTTGTAGATGTGTAACAGATTTTGGGGGTCACATTTAGAAAAAGTGTGTTTTTTCATTTTTTTCATCATATTTTATAATTTTTTTATAGTAAATTATAAGATATGATGAAAATAATGGTATCTTTAGAAAGTCCATCAAATGGCGGGAGAAAAACGGTATATAATATGTGTGGGTACAGTAAATGAGTAAGAGGAAAATTACAGCTAAACACAAACACTGCAGAAATGTAAAAATAGCCCTGGTCCCAAACGGTCAAGAAATAGAAAAGTGGTCTAGTCACTAAGGGGTTAAAAAAACACCCCAAAATAAAAACCGAATCTATAATAAACTACCAATATCCCTTAAAAGGGCCTTTGTAGCGCATTGCCCTAAGTTAAACAGTTCTTTTGCTCACAAATAAATACAAAAACCCACTAACATTACAAACCCCCACCCCCCAAACCCACAAAATAAAAAAACTATCTAAAAAACCTAATCTACCCATTGCCCTGAAAAGGGCATTTGTATGGGCAGCTCTTTTACTGCCCTTAAAAGGGCATTCAGCTCTTTTGAGAGTGCCCACCCTAATCTAAATAAAAAAAACACCCCAAAAAACGTTTAAAAAACCCTAACACTAACTTAAAACGTATTTAGTGTTGGCAATGTTTGGGAACGGCGGTTTAGGGGTTAATAGGTTTAGGTAGTGTTGGCGATCTGGGGTGGGTGCGGTTTAGGTGTTAACTTTATTTTATTATTTAGTTAATGTCGGCGATGTGGGGGGTGGTGGTTTAAGGGTTAATAGGTTTAGGTAGTGTTAGTGATGTGGGGGAATGGCGATGTAGGGTTTAATAGCTTAATTTAGTGGCGGCGGCAGCT
>NC_069500.1:119446708-119484208 GCF_027579735.1 Bombina bombina
ATACACACAATACACATACATACACACACTACACATGCATACACACACTGCATATACATATACACACTACACATACATACATAAACACACATAATACACTTACATACACAAACTACACGTGCATACACTTTATATGCATACACACACTACACATGCATACACATACTACACATGCATACACACAATACACATACATACACACACTACACATGCATACACACACTGCATATACATACACACACTACACATGCATATACAGACTACACACAAACACATACTACACATGCATACACACACTACACATGCATACACACAATACACATACATACACATGCATACACACACTACATATACATACACACACTACACATGCATACACAGTACACATGCATACACACACTACACACACTACACTTACATACCCACACTACACATGTATGCAAACATTTTATATGCATACACACACTACACACACTTACACACACTACACATTCATAAATACACACACTACACATGCATACACACTCCACATACATACACATGGACACACATACACATGAATATCCACACTTCATATGCACACACACATATACACTCACTATACATACATATATACACTACTAATGCATACACACACTCCACATACTACACATAAACACACACTACATATGCATATACACACTATACATGCACATACATGCATACACACACTACACATACATATACACATTACACATGCATGCACACACACACACTAGACATGCATATACACACTACATATGCACAGACATACACACACTATACATGCATTCCACATACTACACATGCACACACATACACACACTACATATGCATATACACACTACACATGCACACACACATACACACACTACATATGCATATACACATGCACAGTCACACATACACACACACTACACATGCATATACCCACTATGCAAACACACATACACACACTATCCATGCATATATACACTACTCATGCATATACACACTATACATACTACACATGCATACACACACACTACATACATTATTCATGCATACACTCTACCTGAATCATGAAAGTTTAATTTTGATTTTCCTATTCCTTTAAATTTAAACAGCTTTGTTTTATATTTATTCAGACAATACAAAATTACAACATTCGTAATTCTTTCATGTGAATAATAAAACAAAAAACAGAGTCCATAGCACCAAATCTTGAGAAGAATCTCAGGCTTTTATTCAATCATCATGGCACACAACAGCAACCATCAACGTTTCGGGTTATTCATCCTTAATCATGCTAATCATGTGAATAATAGAATATTTTTTAGTTTAATGTCCTTTAAAATTTAAAAGAAGAAAAAAAAAAAGTTTAATTCTCCCAATTCAATGTTTTGGTGAACTCATCGTAGTGCAAAACAACTTGGAAAATGGGAATACTGGGATTTTAAATAGTTTTCAACTTGATTAGAATGGTCTTAAATGTTAAAACTCTTCAAAAAGTCACACAGTACACCTCACCTGGCTGTTCTAATTGTTCAAAATAGAACCCTGTATATAGGTTACAGTTTACACCATTCTATGAATTCACAGCCACAAAAATAGATCCATATTGCAAATTTTAATTTAAGTAAATTTTTTATATCAGCTACTATAGTAGAGAAATTACCTGAGCCTTTGAATCCACTCACATGTTTCTAGGGTGTTTCACTATTGTAAAAAGGTCATATATTATTTAGAATATAAACATTAAGGGCCAGACTACAAGTAACGTGCTATTTAAGCTGTTTCACCCTAGCGTAAATTTTGCTAGAAATAAGCTTTTTGAGCATGTCGGATAGCGCGCGTCTTAAAAATTTAAAGTAAAAAGCTTGTGCACAAGCTAGACTTGACGCACGCTAAACAAATATCGCAAGCTTATTGTTGAAATATTAAATATTAAAAAATTATTAATAAAAATTGTTGCAAATTATACATACTGTAAAAAATTCTAAATAATCCATATATATATATATATATATATATACAGTATCTTACAAAAGTGAGTACACCCCTCACATTTTTGTAAATATTTTATTATATCTTTTCATGTGACAGCACTGAATAAATGACACTTTGCTACAATTTAAAGTAGTGAGCAGTGGCGTCACTAGGGTTAGTGTCACCCGGTGCGGTAAGTTATGGTGTCACCCCCCCCAGAAAGCAGACACACACAAAAACACCGGCACACACACATACGAACACTCAGACACACTTAAAAACACACTCAGATGCACACACAAACACTCAGAAACACACTCAGACACACACACAAAAACACTGAGACACACACACACACATAAAAACACTGAGACACACACACACACACACACAAAAACTCAGACACACACACATACAAAATATGAAAATTGCACTGCATTTATTATAAAGCTCATGCCTAGAGCTGTTCCCTGGCTCAGCAGAGGATAAAATGAAACAAAAACAGAGCACTCTAAAATAAACCACTGAAGAAAAGGTTTAGGTGCAAACTATGAAAATTCTGCTCTCTGACACTGTTCCAAGTCTGTCAGTGCACAGCCCCCGGGCGGCGTGCCTACCGCTTCTTATGGCCAATCACCTCTGTACTCTGCCCACCCCCGGACCCCGCCCACCCTCCCCTCCTAACTCTTCAGTGTGCACTTAGTGTACTGTAACCGTACCGGTCTGGTGGGCATCATACATGGCTCCTTCACTTTAGAGACAGTGTGAGACAGTCATGCGGTCAGGTACCAGGCATCCCCCTCATGATTTCCCAGTTCCCGTTTAGAGAGACAGCACAGCAGTGAGTGACTCCACTGCTCCACACGTCACTGAGCAGTGAGCACAGATAGGCAGGCAGGTTTAGGCTGGCAGTCCCCAGTCCCACTAATGTTCACAAATGCCGGCCTTTCTAATAAAAAAATCTATGTATCTCTACCAGTATTTTTTTTTTTTTTGGTGTCACCCCCTGGAGGGTGTCAACCAGGTGCGGCCCGCACCCCCCGCACCCGCCTAGTGACGCCACTGGTAGTGAGTGTACAGTCTGTATAACAGTGTAAATTTTCTGTCCCCTCAAAATAACTCAGCACACAGTCATTAATGTCTAAACCGTTGGCAACAAAAGTGAGTACACCCCTAAGTGGAAATGTCCAAATTGGGCCCAATTAGCCATTTTCCCTCCCTGGTGTCATGTGACTTGCTAGTGTTACAAGGTCTCAGGTGTGAATGGGGAGCAGGTGTGCTAAATTTGGTGTTATCGCTCTCACACTCTCTCATACTGGTCACTGGAAGTTCAACATTGCACCTCATGGCAAAGAAGATCTGAAAAAAAAGAATTATTGCTAGACATAAAGATGTCCTAGGCTATAAGAAGATTGCCAATACCCTGAAACTGAGCTGCAGCATGGTGGGCAAGACCATACAGTGGTTTCACAGGACAGGATCCACTCAGAACAGGCCTTGCCATGGTCGACCAAAGAAGTTGAGTGCACGTGCTCAGCGTCATATCCAGAGGTTGCCTTTGGGAAATAGACGTATGATTGCTGCCAGCATTGCTGCAGAGGTTGAAGGGGTGGGAGGTCAGTCTGTCAGTGCTCAGACCATATGCCGCACACTGCATCAAATTGGTCTGCATGGCTGTCATCCCTGAAGGAAGCCTCTTTTAAAGATGATGGACAAAAAAACCTGTAAACAGTTTGCTAAAGACAAGCACACTAAGGACATGGATTACTGGAACCATATCCTGTGGTCCGATGAGACCAAGATAAACTTATTTGGTTCAGATTGTGTCAAGCGTGTGTGGTGGCAACCAGGTGAGGAGTACAAAGACAAGTGTGTCTTGCCTACAGTCAAGCATGGTGGTGGGAGTGTCATGAGTGCTGCCTGCACTGGGGAGCTACAGTTAATTTAGGGAACCATGAATGCCAACATGTACTGTGAACATACTGAAGCAGAGCATGATACCCTCTCTTCGGAGACTGGGCCGCAGGGCAGTATTCCAACACGATAACGACCCCAAACATACCTCCAAGACGGCCACTGCCTTGCTAAAGAAGCTGAGGGTAAAGGTGATGGGCTGGCCAAGCATGTCTCCAGACCTAAACCCTATTGAGCATCTGTGGGGGATTTCCAAATGGAAGGTGGGGGAGTGCAAAGTCTCTAACATCCACCAGCTCAATGATGTCGTCATGGAGGTGTGGAAGAGGACTCCAGTGGCAGCCTGTGAAGCTCTGGTGAACTCCATGCCCAAAAGGGTTAAGGCAGTGCTGGAAAATAATGGTGGCCAAACAAAATATTGACACTTTGGCCCAAATTTGGACATTTCCACTTAGGCGTGTACTCACTTTTGTTGCCAACGGTTTAGACATTAATGGCTGTGTGGTGAGTTATTTTGATGTGACAGCAAATTAACTCTGTTATACAGGCTGTACACTCACTACTTTACATTGTAGCAAAGTGTAATTTCTTTAGTGTTTTCACATGAAAATAAATAATAAAATACTTACAAAAATGTAAGGGGTGTACTCACCTTTGTGAGATACTGTATATATATATATATATATATATATATATATATATATATATATATATATAGTATATATAATAATTTTAATAATATTTATCAATATTTTTAAACAACTTGCAAGTTTGCATAAAGAGTTTGGCCCTAAACCACCACACCCCCACATCGCAAAGTACCGGCTACACTATTAACCCCTAAACCACCACACCTCACATTGCAAAGTACCCAGCTACACTATTGACCCCTAAACCGCCACAACCTCACATTGCAAAGTACCAACTACACACCCTCACAACACAAAGTACTATGCTACACTATTAACCCCTAAACCACCACACCTCACACTGCAAAGTACCCAGCTACACTATTAACCCCTAAACCGCCACAACCTCACATTGCAAAGTACCAACTACACTATTGGCCCCTAAGCTGCCAACCCCCCCACATTGCAAAGTGCCCTACTGCATTATTTACCCCTAAATAGCCACAACACCCATCGCAAAGTACCCACAAACCTCTAACCCCCACTAACCAGCTAACACCCCTAACACCCCCTAAGTTTCCACTATACAAAACTACCATTACATGAAAATACAAGAAACTAGCATTACAGAAAAAATGCCATTATCAGGGCAATGCCCACCCAAATGCCCTTTTCAAGGCATCTTTTTTTTAGAATAGTTTTTTTTAGATTAGGCAATTTTTAGAGTAGGTTTTTTTTGGGTGATAAGAAAAAGAGCTAAGTTACGTTGGGGCAATGTCCACAAAAAGCCCTTCTAAGGGCTATTGCTATAGTAACTTTTAGTGTTAGTCTATGTTTTTCTATTTTTGGGTGGCTTTTTTTTTTAAGAAAGGCTTTAGTTTTAGAATAGGCAAAACTGTGTATTTTTATTTTTGTTAATTTTTTTATTTTATGTAATGTTCATTTTTTTATTTTACATAATGTTAGGTGGCGGTTTAGGAGTTAATAGTGTAGCAGGGTACTTTGTGGTGGGGTATGCGGAGGCTTGGGGATTATTAGAGTAGGGGGCTTATTGCAATGCGGGTTATCGCGCAAGTAAAGGTGTTAGGGGTGTTCTGCTTTTCCGTGTATGGGGGAGTACGGTCACAATATTGTAAGTTCAACTTTTTGCTCACGTTAGGTTAGGGCGCCACTTGTAATCTAGCCCTATGTATTTTGTGAAACAAAGTTATGCAATTCCATCTTCAAACTGCGTGTGTTTTTTGACATCTGGTTATTTGATACTTCATCAATATCTGCATATTTATTGATTTTAAATTACATTCTGTATTGTTTCTGTGTTGTCAGTTGTTTTAGAGTTTAATTGAATTTAGGAAATTGCATTACAATAGAATCTGCATATATTTTATGCATTTTTTTAGATGTAATTTTTGTACAAAACTGTTTTAGAAATACATTTAGCCTAAAAAAAAATCAGTAGAGCTAAAAAATCTGCAACATTAGGAGATCCAGATCTTTTCTTTATAATAATAAAAATATAAAATAGATGGTACCTTTTCCATAGTTGTAGGTTTATTAAATGGGCATGAAACCCAAATTTTAGGGGTTTTTTGCTTTCAAATTGTAATACGAGCACTATTTCTGACGCGCTCAAAAAGTTGATATCGCTCGCACGTAAAAGTTAGTGCACCACTTGTAATATAGCTCATTACATCTAATACTTACAATTATTTTTATGTATTCCAGGTGATACAGCACTCCAAAGCAGCTTTCTCTTTCTATTTTATTTAATAATGGCATTTCATGGGCTTTACAAGGACCTGTAAGTGAGGAAGTAGATTATTTTGAAAAGTTTGGTACATAGCCTACAAACACCACAAGGTATTGATAAAATATATGCAAAATATGCAAATATAATTCACCAGCACTACATTTCATTTACCTTATTTTAAACACTATCCAAGATTAGTAAAAAAAAAAAAAAAAAAAAAAGTTTAAAGGAATATGATACCCAAAGGTTTTCTTGTATGATTCAGATAGAGCATGGGATGTTAAACCATTTTCTAATTTACTTCTATTATCAATTTTTCTTCAGTCTCTTGATATATTTTGTTGAAGAGCAGGGATATGAGCGCAACAGTTTTGCAAGAATGTCATCCATTAGCAAGAGCACTAGATGGCAGCAGTTTTGCAAGAATGTTATCCATTAGCAAGAGCACTAGATGGCAGCAGTTTTGCAAGAATGTTATCCATTTGCAAGAGCAATAGATGGCAGCAGTTTTGCAAGAATGTTATCCATTTGCAAGAGCAATAGATGGCAGCAGTTTTGCAAGAATGTTATCCATTTGCAAGAGCACTAGATGGCAGCAGTTTTGCAAGAATGTTATCCATTTGCAAGAGCAATAGATGGCAGCAGTTTTGCAAGAATGTTATCCATTAGCAAGAGCAATAGATGGCAGCAGTTTTGCAAGAATGTTATCCATTTGCAAGAGCAATAGATGGCAGCAGTTTTGCAAGAATGTTATCCATTTGCAAGAGCAATAGATGGCAGCAGTTTTGCAAGAATGTTATCCATTTGCAAGAGCACTAGATGGCAGCAGTTTTGCAAGAATGTTATCCATTTGCAAGAGCAATAGATGGCAGCAGTTTTGCAAGAATGTTATCCATTAGCAAGAGCAATAGATGGCAGCAGTTTTGCAAGAATGTTATCCATTTGCAAGAGCAATAGATGGCAGCAGTTTTGCAAGAATGTTATCCATTTGCAAGAGCAATAGATGGCAGCAGTTTTGCAAGAATGTTATCCATTTGCAAGAGCACTAGATGGCAGCAGTTTTGCAAGAATGTTATCCATTTGCAAGAGCAATAGATGGCAGCAGTTTTGCAAGAATGTTATCCATTTGCAAGAGCAATAGATGGCAGCAGTTTTGCAAGAATGTTATCCATTTGCAAGAGCAATAGATGGCAGCAGTTTTGCAAGAATGTTATCCATTTGCAAGAGCACTAGATGGCAGCAGTTTTGCAAGAATGTTATCCATTTGCAAGAGCAATAGATGGCAGCAGTTTTGCAAGAATGTTATCCATTTGCAAGAGCAATAGATGGCAGCAGTTTTGCAAGAATGTTATCCATTTGCAAGAGCAATAGATGGCAGCAGTTTTGCAAGAATGTTATCCATTTGCAAGAGCACTAGATGGCAGCACTATTTCCTTATAGTGCATTCCTAGTTCCTTTTTTTCCTTTCATCATTGCTCTATTATATACTGTATGTGGGGGACATTTAATACTCTAGGAGAGCTTATAATTTAGTTTTGGTGCTGATTTTTTTCACGTCATCTCTCTTTTTTTTAGACTGGCGCTATTTCCTGCCATGTAGTGCTCCAGATGCCCACCTAGGCATCTAGTCATTCAACATACAATATAATGGGAATGAAGCAAATTTCCTAATAGAAGTCATTTGAAAACTTGTTTAAAATGGTCTGATCTGTCTGAATTACTAAAGAAAACTTTTGGGACTTCATATCCTTTTTATCCCTTTAATGTAAAAAATCTAGTTGAACATGGCCAAATGCCATGAGTGATACATGAGTAAGGAATAGAAACATTACAACATAGATTGGACAATTTTGCCACACCAACCTTTTTTTTTTTTTCTTAAAGGAGGATATCCCAGAACTGACAAATCCACTATGCAAAGTTAGAAGCCACAAACATAATACATAGTCAACAGCACCAGAGAACATATATTTACCTAGGTTTTATCATATCCTGCAATAGTTCCAGTTCCTATCCACTTCCATGATCTTAAGTGGGCAGATAAAAAAAATAAAATCCTTTGTTTACAAACTTAAAATAAAATCCCTGGTTTACAAAGGCCGAAACGATCGTCTGGGGTTGCCATGTTCTTTGTTCAGAGAGGAATTGCCTGGTATTTTGGTGCTGGACTGACTGTAATAGGCGGGGTCAGACTGATTCACTACAGGAAAGTTCTACTCTGTGAAAAGCATTACTGGGCTAAAAAGAAGCTGCACCCAGGTGATAAATCGCCATAGAACAGGCTAACAATAGTATTTAGCTGGTTGTTCGTTCCTGTAAGTGCACTTCTCTCTGTGTGTATTTAGTCTCCCTAAGAGAAAAAAATGCTAACCTGATGGAATCCATGCTCAGTGTGCTTAGAGGAATGAATGAATGATGAGGCCCAATGAAGGCTGAAACGATCATCTGGGGTTGCTGTGTTCCTTGTTCAGAGAGAAATTTCCTGGTATTTTGGTGCTGGATTGACCGTAATAGACTGATATACTACAGGAAAGTTTTACTCTGTGAAAAACACTACTGGGCTAAAAAGAAGCTGCAGTCAGGTGGTAAATCACAATAGAACAGGCTAACAATGGTATTTAGCTGGTTGTTCATTCTTGTGAGTGCGCTTCTCTTGTGTGAATTATGTCTCCCTAAGGGAAAAAGGGGCAACCAGACGTGGGCTCCTTGCTCAGTTTGCTTAGAGGAATATGGCTGCACCTCACTGACGAGTGTGCTAACAAGTTATTGATCTGGTTGTTTGTTAATTAGAGTGCGCTTCTCTCTGTATGTGTATATATATATATATATAAATATATATTTATATTTATATATATATATATCACACTGCATATCAATATCATATGTTTTCTTTTTCTGTTTTTTAACTTTGCCCTTTGCTGAGGGAAAAAAATCAATTAAACTTATAGTCTATGATGTGGACAAAATTTCAAATGCTTTATTTCTTTTTTTTATTAAATCATTTATGTGTGTAAATTCTAGCACATTTTTTCATATATGCTTAATGTTACATAAAAGTACTTAGGGCTAGATTACAAGTGGAGCACTAAATATCACTTGAGTACAAGCGATATTAGCGCTCCACTTTGTAATACCATTGCGGTCGCGTACCCATAGACCACAATGTAAAGGCACTTTTTTTCAGTGCCTTTTTTTATAACACCCCACTAACTTTTAAACGTCCCACTAGGCAGTTTTTTTTTTATTTAAAAAAATGGTACATTTTTTAAAAATAAAAAACTACAATGTCCTCTATTTTGAGGGCATTTGAGGCACTTTTAGAAAATAACCCAGAGATCGGATCTCTGGTTAATTTTCGGAGCTCTAATTGCTACTGCGAACTTACGAAAGCAATAACCAGCCACTTGTAAAAACTGGTTAATTATCGCGCTCCGGCAAACGGGCAAATTTGCAATCTAGTCCTTAATCTTTAAACAGGAATCTAAATTAAAAAGGATTATCACTTTTAGCACATTAACAATGAAGTCTATGGGGTCGATTTATTATGATGCGGGTGGAGATGATCCGCCGTAGCTGATCATGTCCGCCTGACATCGCTAAATGCTGACAGCATACGCTGTTGGCATTTAACATTGCACAAGCTTTTCTAGTGAAATGCTTGTGCAGTGCCGCTCCCTGTAGATTCACGGCCAATCGGCCGCTAGCAGAGGGTGTCAATCATCCCGATCGTATCTGATCGGGATGATTGCTGTCTGCCGCCTCCGAGGTGGCGGACGAGTTAAGGAGGAGCGGTCTTACGACCGTTGCTTCTTAACTTAAGTTTCCAGCTATCTGGAAGCTATGGGGGTAGATTACAGCATCCGCTGCTTGTTAAATCTACCCCTATATGGCTGTTTCCATTTAAAATGTTTTTCATTTATTTTATTTTATTTTTTTAAATATATATTTAAATTTTAGTTATGAAACTTATTTTTTTATTGTGTACTAATAGTATAAACCTGCGAACCGCCATAGACTTCAATAGGCAGGCGAATTTTAAAACCCACAGGGACTCTTTCTGGCCACAATAGTGATGGAAAAGTAGTTTCAAGGGGACTAACACCTGGACTGTGGCGTGCCGGAGGGGGATCCATGGCAAAACTCCCATGGAAAATTACATAGTTGATGCAGAATCTGGTTTTAATCCATAAAGGGCATAAATCACCTAACATTCCTAAATTGTTTGGAATAACGTGCTTTAAAACATCAGGTATGATGTTGTATCGATCAGGTAGTGTAAGGGTTACGCCCGCTTCACAGTGTGCAGTGTAGGTGATATACCTGCCCTGACCATGCTTTGCAGACCAGGTATCAGTGGTCAGATGGACCCTTGCCCCAACACTGTGTGCCAGACATGCCATTATAGCAGACTTATATGGCTTTGGCGTTGCTTTTTGGTAATTAGAAGGCTGATAAATGCCACTGCGCACCACACGTTTTTTATGCCCAGCAGTGAAGGGGTTAATTAGGGAGCATGCAGGCAGCTTGTAGAGTTAATTATAGCTTAAGTGTAGTGTAGTAGACAACCCAAAGTATTGATCTAGGCCCATTTTGGTATATTTAATGCCACCATTTCACCTCCAAATGCAATCAAATTTAAAAAAAAAAAAAAATTTACGCAATTTTAGGTTTCTCACTGAAATTATTTACAAACAACTTATGCAATTATGGCACAAATGGTTGTAAATGCTTCTCTGGGATCCCCATTGTTCAGAAATAGCAGACTTATATGGCTTTGGCGTTGCTTTTTGGTAATTAGAAGGCTGCTAAATGCCACTGCGCACCACACATGTTTTATGCCCAGCAGTGAAGGGCTTAATTAGGGAGCATGTAGGCAGCTTGTAGAGTTAATTTTAGCTTAAGTGTAGTGTAGTCGACAACCAAAAGTATTGATCTAGGCCCATTTTGGTATATTTCATGCCACCATTTCACCGCCAAATGCGATCAAATAAAAAAAAATTATTCACTTTTTCACAAACTTTAGGTTTCTCACAGAAATTATTTACAAACAACTTATGCAATTATGGCATAAATGGTTGTAAATGCTTCTCTGGGATCCCCTTTGTTCAGAAATAGCAGACTTATATGGCTTTGACATTGCTTTTTGGTAATTAGAAGGCTGCTAAATGCCACTGCGCACCACACGTGTTTTATGCCCAGCAGTGAAGGGGTTAATTAGGGAGCATGTAGGCAGCTTGTAGAGTTAATTTTAGCTTAAGTGTAGTGTAGTAGACAACCCAAAGTATTGATCTAGGCTCATTTTGGTATATTTAATGCCACCATTTCACCGCCAAATGCGATCAAATTTAAAAAAAAACTTATTTTTTTTGCAATTTTAGGTTTCTCACTGAAATTATTTACAAACAGCTTGTGCAATTATGGCAGAAATTGTTGTAAATGCTTCTCTGGGATCCCCTTTGTTCAGAAATAGCAGACATATATGACTTTGGCGTTGCTTTCTGGTAGTTAGAAGGCCGCTAAATGCTGCAGCGCATTACACGTGTATTATGGCTAGCAGTGAAGGGGTTAATTAGGTAGTTTGTAGGGAGCTTGCAGGGTTAATTTTAGCTTTAGTGTAGAGATCAGCCTCCCACCTGACACATCACACCCCCTGATCCCTCCAAAAACAGCTCCCTTCCCTCCCTCACCCCACAATTGTCCCCGCCATCTTAAGTACTGGCAGAAAGTCTGCCAGTACTAAAATAAAAGGTTTTAATTTTTTTATAGCATATTTACATATGCTGCAGTGTAGCATCCCCCCTTAGCCCCCAACCTCCCTGATCCCACCCAAAACAGCTCTCTAACCCTCCCCATCTGCCTTATTGGCGGCCATCTTGGGTACTGGTAGCTTATGCTATTATTTCACAGTCAAAAAAGTGTTGTTTTTTTATGTTAAATTATTTTTTATTAACATCACAGCTTCATATAGACAATAATTTCAATACAAAGAATAGTGATAAAAAGTTACCAAACATACAGATCATATTGAGTCACATGTTAACCTTGTCTAGTTTATAATTGTCCATTTAGTGGGCTGAGAAGACTTCAGATCTGCAATTGTCCATCATGTGTTGCTTTTTAACTCTGGTTCGAACAGACAAGTATTACAATCATTGGTACTCCAAATCTATATATAATGAACATCATCTGTAGTTTATGAGCTGCGATAAGTTTTAATGTAACCAAAAGAGAAAGAAAGAAAAGAAAAAAGAAAATATACCAATAATACAATTCAACAAAATATAACAGCCTAACAGTATCAAATAAACCTTGGTCACTTGTTGCGGATCATGGTATCTTTGCCATACTATAAAATAGGGTCTAAGGTCAGTCATGAGGAGGGGAAATACTTAAATGTTGTCATCATCCAGAGTTGGTGCTGTCCTCTATCTCTAATTGTCCCCTCAAGTCCGTTGCCTTAATTTCTTTGAGTTAGAGATAACTTGCTCCGGTCTCTACCTATTCTTGTGGAAGATGAACTAACTATAAACGGATTAAGGATCCAGTAATTCCATACTTTTTGAAATACGTCTGTCGTCCCTGAGATTATTGCTGCTGCTTCATATAGAGAGTATGTCATCCTAAATCTATCTGTGATCTCCTGCCAAGTTGGTGGCCTCTCTTTCCAGTATCTAGCAATGTTCATTCTAGTCACTGTACATAGTATCCTTATAAAGGTATTAATATGTTTGTGATACCTCGGTAGTGGGGCGTTAAGTAGTCCCTGTTCCATAGTCAGTGTTATCTGTTCTTCTAGTAGTGCGCTAATATTTACTGAGAGATTAGTCCAAATCTGAGCGATCCCGGGGAAGTCCCACCACATATGCCTGTAGGTGCCTTCCACACTGCATCCTCTATAGCAGTTTTTGCTCCTCCCTCCCCCAAAGTAGTAAGTTTTTGTTGGGATTAAGTACCATCTAAAGATGGTTTTGATGCTGTTTTCCCTAAGGTCTGCATTGATAAGCCCCTTGTGTGCTGAGTATAATAGTTTGTGCCATTCTTGAATATCTAATGTATTGCCAGTGTCTGTTTCCCACTTAAGCATGATAGAGGATTTGGTGTCATAGGTCTCGCTCTGAAGCATTACATACAGTTGTGAAATTGTCTTTTGTGGTCTATTATTAATGCTACAGAGTTTTTCTAAAGGTGTGATAAGGCTGCTTGGATATTTTAGGAGTAAATTTGCTTAAGGCAGACTGTAACTGGAGGTAAAGGTACCACCTTAGGGGGGTTGGGGACAATCTCATATGAACTTGGTTGAAAGTCATTAGTTTGCCATTAACCAAGAGGTCTCCCACCCGGTATAAACCCTTATTTTCCCACTTATCTAATTATTCCCGGTAGTCTGTTGGAATAAGATATCGAAGTGGCATTTTAGTGGAGGTTTCTGGGAATATTTTTTTATTTTTAGTTAAAGTTCGCCAATGATGGATCGAGACCCTTGTAGGTTGTGGGCACATCCGACCCTTTAGTTGATGTGGGGGTTTATCCGATATAAGGTCCTCCGGAGATGCAAAATCCCCAAGGTCTGCTTCTAGTCTTGTCCAAACTATCTCTTTTCTTATAGATCCAGTAACATATTTTGAGCTAGTCTAGCCGCATCATAATAATTTAAGATGTTAGGAACTCCCACCCCTCCCAGTTGTCGATGTCTAGTGAATGTGTGATATGGGATTCTAGATTGCTTCTTGCCATTTATAAAATGGTTCAAGTCTGATTGTATAGATTTCATGTCAGTTTTAGGGATTGCAATAGGTAAAGTCCAGAATAAATATAATAGTCTTGGCAGGAAATTCATCTTTATAGCAGATAATCTGCCGTACCAAGAAAAGTGGAGATGTTTCCACTTGTTTAAGTCTGCTCGTAAGGTCTTGTATAGGGGGAGATAGTTAGCATTGTATAGATCCACATATTGGCTTGTTAAATTAATTCCCAGATATTTTATATGTGATTTAACCCAAGAGATAGTGAAATTAAGCTCTATTAATTTTCTTGTGTGGTCTGGAAGTGCTATCGCCATCGCTTCACTCTTGTCTAGGCTTATCTTGTATCCTGATATGGTAGAAAATTGATCAAGAATATCATATAAATTTGTGAGCGATGTCAGGGGTTTCGTTAATGTCAGCAGCATGTCGTCCGCGAAGAGGGAAATTTTATAGTCATGACCTTTTACTCTAAGACCTTCTATATCAGGGGCTCGTCTAATGCACGCTGCCAAGGGTTCCATACAAATTGCAAACAGTAGTGGGGACAGGGGGCAACCCTGTCTCGTACCATTTTTAATATTTATTGGTGTATATTGATGACCCATGGCTCGAATTACTGCAGTGGGTGTTGAATAAATACTACGAAGGGCATCTACAAAGGGACCTCGAAAGCCAATTGTATCGAGAACTGTAAACATGTATGTTCAGTCGATTCTGTTAAACGCCTTCTCTGCGTCCAAGGAAAGGACCAGAGAAGGCGTTTTAGTCCTAGTCAGGTGGTCTATAATCGTTATGGTGCGTCTAATGTTGTCAGGTGCCTCTCTACCCATCACAAATCCCACCTGATCCGGATGAACCAGACCCAGCAGGATCAGTTTCAGCCTGTTCGCCAATATTTTAGTAAATATTTTTAGGTCTTGGTTTATAAGGGAAATGGGTCTATAGCTGGTGCACCACTTTGGTTTTTTCCCAGGTTTAGGGATCACCACGATCCAAGCATTAAGTAGTCCTGAGGTAGCTCATAGCCCTGCATAATGTGATTTGAGAATTTTACTAGATGGGGAATCAAGGATCTTTGGAACAATTTATAATATTCCCCAGGTAGGCCGTCTGGGCCTGGGGCTTTACCTGGCTTCAAATCTTTAATGGCTTGTTTGACCTCTGTAGCAGTTATGTCCTGATTCAGAGTATCTCTGTCCGTGTCAGATAGTGAGGGCAAATCGGCTTTTCCCAAAATTCTTGTCAGTAATGAGTCAGTCTGAGATGATTGAGTAACGGTGGTACCATTATATAAAGTGCCATAGTACTGCGCAAAACAGTCTACGATCTCTTGTGGGTGGCTAGTTAGAGTACCATCCGATTTTTGGATCTGAGGTATCGCAGATAATTTTAGTTTTTCTCTGATTTTATTCGCCATGTATCTGTCCGGTTTGTTAGTGTAGATATAATAATTGGTTTTAAGTCTAAATGCTGCTTTAATTGCCTGATCATTAAGGATATTAGCCAGAGTGGAGCGTTTTTCTTGTATTGTTTTCAGTAATGCATTTGACTGTGTGAGCTTATGTTGTTTCTCTAGGGCTTCAATGTCATTCTGTAGTGTATGTCTTTGTGCGTTCAGTTTTTTAAGACAAATAGATTTTTCTTTTATTAGTAGGCCTCTTAAAAAAACCTTATGAGCTGCCCATGTAGAAATAGGGTTAACAGTGGACTCCGTATTGATGTCCCAGTAGTTAGTCATTTGTTGGGTAATATGTGTTTTGACCGTTGGGCCTTTGAGGCTTGTCGGGTCAAATGTCCACGACCTAGTTTGCCCAGTTCTCTGTAAGTTTCCTAGTTGCAACTGTACTATTGAATGGTCTGACCATACACATAAGTGGATGGCAGACATGATTAAGGTAGGTTGTAAGGTTTGGCTGGTGTAGATATAGTCTAGCTTTGAGTATGTTTTATGTGCTGTTGAAAAATATGTAGTGTCAGTAGTGTTTCCATACAAAGTCAACCATGTGTCAATGAGTGAGTGTGTTAGTAAGCTATCTCGAATACCTTTGAATATTTTATGGAGATGATTTTGCTTACGTATCAGTGTGTGATAGTGTGTCTTAGAATGTGCAGCCATGTCTATATTAAAATCTCCAGCCAGAATAATCCGGGTTTGGGACCACCCTGTCACAAGATGGGAAATTTGTGCAAAAAATACATCTTGCTTCTCATTTGGAGCGTATACATTACAAAACAAAACTTCTGTACCCTGGATCTGGCCCCTCACTAACAAGAATCTGCCATCCTTGTCCTCTATTATTTCAGTATGAATGAAGTGAAGGGAGGAGTGTATTAAGATTGATACTCCTCTTTTCTTGGAGTCTGTTGTGGCGTGGTAGTGCTGTCTAAAATCCCTCGTCTAGTACCTAGGAATTTGTGCTTTCAAAAAATGTGTCTCCTGAAGAAAAATCACATTTGCCCCAAGGGATTTATATTGTGTGAGTGCCTTTCTACGCTTGATGTCAGAGTTAAGACCTCTGACATTGTGTGTAATTAAATTAATTCTCCAGTGATCCATTTATTGTGGTGTATAAACCTATGCTTACGTGTAATGTAGGACCACCCCAGTATCACCTGAAAAGTAAGAGTCCTACCAGTCTCCAGTCCAGAGCATAATGGTTCGAAGTGCGTTGGGCGATGGAAGGAAGCTGAATGTTTGTCGAGTTTCCTCCTCCTTAGGCTCGATACCTTGTGTATTACCCAGCAAATGAAATAGATTAGTGACCAAAAGTCTAATATAAATTCACAGTATAATATTGACCATATTAAACTATTTGAACATAGTGAAACAAAAACAGAGCAACAAATCAAATAAACAATCCTATGTAGATCAGTCAAATTTTCTAAGAGCACATTGGAAAGAAAGAAAACAAAAAAAATGTAAACCACATTTAAAAATGCATTAGAGGTAAAAAACATAACAAACATAGGAAAGAACGTTGGTGGGGCTTCCAAACGTTCCACGTGTCTCCGTGCACATTTATCTTTAATAAGGACATCTGATATAGGTGTATCTATTTCCCAAGTTTGGGTGGTATTGGGATCAACTATATCTATTAACCAGTAGTAGTAAGATATGTAGATATCCTGATGTTAGTATCCTGGGTAAAGAGAGTTCTCCTCCTATTACCATTAGGGGTACCTTAGATAGTCTCTACTCTCCGTGGGTCAGACCATAGATCCTTTATTGTATATACTAATCCCCATGTTTTCCCTATATTTAGGTAAGATCTATAAAGCAAAGGGTAAACTATAGTCCTAAAAAGGAATAACAGATCTCTAACATTCTAAGGGGTGACTTATATGAAGAGCATAAATACAGTAATACTTATGAGTCCCATGATACTGGAGTCTATATCTTGCATCCGATCTGTCCTTCCATAAAACCCAGAAGTTGTAACAGATAGTTCATCTCTTGTGTAGGATCAGGTATCAAGTTTTCGGTTTCTTTTTGGCTGAGACTTTGGTCCAGTTCTGTCTTTGAGGTTTGCTGGTTGATGGCTGTGGAGGATTCCCTTGTCTCGTAGTGGTAGTAGAATCCAATGGGAATTCAGGAGGTTCCAGGTGTAGGTATTTACAAATTTCCGGTGTGTCAGCAGCTTTTTTGATAGTAAAAATCTTGTTGTTGTGAAGAATATGTAAAGCAAATGGGAACCCCCATCTGTAGTTGATCTGATTCTTCCGAAGAAGAGAGGTGAGGGGCCTTAGAGTCCATATTTTCTGCAGGGTCTTCACACATAGGTCCTGATATATTTGTATAACTGAGCCTTGAAACTTGTAGGTTGGATTGTTATGTGCCGCAGATAGGATGGCTTCTCTGTCTGGGTATCGTAACATCTTCACTATTACGTCCCTTGGGGGTTCTTCCCCTCTAGGTTTTGCCTTCAGTGCTCGGTGTGCCCTTTCGATCAGAAATAGAGTGTCCCCAGGTGTGTCAGTGATATTATGGAATAGTCGTAAAAGATAGTTCTCCAGCTCTACATTTCCTATTGATTCAGGAACGCCTTTTAGCTGTAAATTGCTTCTGCGGCTCCTGTTTTCAAGATCCTCCAACTTATTTTCCATATCAGTTATCGCTTGTTGTTGGGATGCGACTTGATTAGTCAGGCTTGAGATTTCTTCTGATGTTAGAGCTTCCGTATCCTCCAAAGAGGCTACCCTGGATCCCAAGTCTGTAATGTCGTGTTTAATACTTTCTATACTGCTGGTTACTGTGTTTTGAAAGGTATCAAACTTTTCCCAGAGTTTTTTGAAATTCGTTGTGAGGTCCTGTTTAGAAACAAGTTGTTGGAGATCAGCTCTAGTGGCTAGGGTTGAATCAGTAGGGGCGTCTTGTGACAGAATGTCAGAGTTTTGTTCCTCCACCTCTAAGAGATTATGAGTGTCTGCTGTTTTATCCCCTGTGCTGGGTTTGAAGAAAATATTTGGCTGTATAGTTTTAGTCACCCCAGGCAATTTATTCTGCCTCCTAACTGGCATCTTTCACTCTGAGTATGTAATCGGAAAGCAAGACTTGTCACAGCAGGGATTTTTATCAAGGCCTGGGCCCAAAAGTATATCTAGCACCTCTGAAGTAGCTCTTTAATTATGTCGATATGACCCTGCAAATATGTGGTTCCGGACTATCACCTAAGCCCAACATAAATGGGTTCCCATCTGTGTACAATGATTCCAGTATCTTTTTGACCCTTAGATCCTCAGAAAAGTACTGAATGCACCTCCTGCTGTTTTGCTGCCGTTTGCTAAATGTCTACAGAGTTATAGTAGCCATTTTAGTAGATCGACTCTCCCTATATATATAGATTGTTAGGTTATCAACTTTTCTTATCACCCTGTAGTTTTCGGTTCCCGTAACCAGCTTTCACCTCCCCATCCAGATTGCATGGAAGCCAAGTTTATAGCTTATGTGTATGGAGCCCGGTTTAAATGTTCCTCTGTACTTCATACAATTGGCCCCATATATTTCTATTTTTGTGAGGGCACTTACCCATCAACGTGTATCGCTGTGTTTCTCTTCCATTTACTGCTCAGACTTCAGCCTTAGTGAGCACTCAGGAGCTGCGTGTGTTGCCGTTACAGCGCGGGTATGATAAGATGGTGGGTCTGTGCGTCTCATGCTGTATCGCTCATATCGCTGCCTCCTGTCCAGGCAGAGGCACGTACATCGCCACTCTGCTTCCAGATATATTATGTTATCGGCCGGGTTGCTCTTAATCCTCTTTTCTTGCCCCAATATCTGTTTAGATCACCTTTATTGTGCATGGTGACACAGAGCTCCGGATTCACACGTCCGGCTCCATGTGGGTCCAAGCTCCACCCCCCCAGTGTTGTTTTTTTAAAATGTACACTACTGTTACACCAGATATGAGTGGTGGCACTGGGCAAGTGGGCACAGTATACGCTGTGAGCCTGACACACACGCTGGCAGGCAGGCAACTGCAATTAGATTACACAGGAAAAAAAAAAAAGCAGACTGATGTTCTAGCCCTAAAAAGGGCTTTTTGGGGGGCTGTCCTTACAGCAGAGATCAGATGAGTCCTTCAGGACTGTAGTGGACACTGAATACACTAGCCTAGCTATCGATATCCCTATTAAATCAGCAGCAGCTATACTGTCCATCCTCTCACTAAGAATGCAGCTTCCAAATTAATCTAAAATGGATGCTGTCCAGGAGGTGGGAGGGTCTAGGAGGGAGGGTCTGCTGCTGATTGGCTGTAATGTGTATTCTGACTGTGAGGTACAGGGTCAAAGTTTACTCAAATGAAGGTATGAGGCAAGCGGCCGCTCCAAACTCCCATGCCGGTCCGGACTGTGGCTCAGGGTGATGACGTCACAGACGCCGCCGTGATAATGGCAAAGTTAGACAGAAAGGTCATGCGGTGACTGGGTGCAATGCCTAAAATTGGCAATGAATTGATTGCCCCAATCCAGCATACAAAAAGAGATAAGGCAGCACCAGCATTAAATAAAAAAAAAACTCACTTTATTCACTTACAGGCAAAACAGGTGTGACATAGAAAGACGTTCTTTCTATGTCACACCTGTTTTGCCTGTAAGTGAATAAAGTGAGTTTTTTTTAAATTTAATGCTGGTGCTGCCTTTTCTATCAAAGTTTACTCAATGATGACGAATAGGGGGCGGATCGAACATCGCATATGTTCGCCCGCCGAGGCGAACATGCTATGTTCACCGGGGAACTATTCGCCGGCGAACTATTCGCCGGCGAACTATTTGAGACATCACTAAAAACAACCAATTAAAGAGACCATCCAAACTAGGCTGCGTAGGACATAAGATAATCTAAAAGGGATTCCACATAGCTTTGTTTGAACAGAAATAAATAGAAAACTAGTGGTGCCCATTACTTTATAGAAACTAAAGTACTTTATAGAAACTAAACCTTTTCCACTTACGTTTGCAGTATTTAAAGGGAATGTCTACTCCTGAAATTGTATTGTTTAAAAAGATAGATAATGCCTTTATTACCCATTCCCCAGTTTTGTATAACCAACACTTTTTATCTCTGTGATACCCTTGTATCTAAGCCTCTGCAGACTGCCCCTTTATTTCAATTCTTTTGAAAGACTTGCATTTTAGCCAATCAGTGCTGACTCTTAGGTAACTCCACATGCATGAGTACAATGTTATCTATATGGCACACATGAATTACTGCCCTCTAGCTGTGAAAAACTGTCAAAATCCATCCCCTGAGATAAGAGGCAGCCTTCAAGGGATTAGAAAATTAGCATATGAGCCTACCTAGGTTTAGCTTTCAACAAAGAATACCAAGAGAACATAGAACATTTGATGATAAAAGTAAATTGGAAAGTTGTTTAACATTGTATGCCCTATCTGAATCATGAAAGTTTAATTTTGACTAGACTGTCCCTTTAAACAACTATGTAATTGTAATATTGCATCTATATTTTATTGTAAGTCTTATCTTTGGTTTGAATTCATCATTATGTCTAGCATGTATTTACTGTTGAACATCCCTTTAAATAATTCAGAGCCTATACTCAAGCAACTCATGTGCAGAGGAAACCATCAGACATTTCTGTGAGTTTGGTGCTCTCAGAGTCACACAAAAAGTGTTTCCTAGGCTAAATAATGAATGAATGCTTTTAAAAATAATAGTCTGTGAAATGCTTATATGTTCCTTTAAAAAAAAAAAATCATCTGACCTTGTCACAGATGGAGAACAGAATTAGACTGCCAACCTGCCTTTCATGCAGTAAAAACAAGGAACCCTCGCAATTCATTAACTTGAAAAATGCTAGTTCTGAGTTCCCTGAAATCTGTTTGTAACCTGATACAAATCTGTGTACAAATAAATGCAATCTGGGGTGTTAGCTTTTGTAACTGTACATATCGAATTTCACTGGCACAAAGCTCTACAGCTCTTATATGAAAGCTTCGGCAAACAGGATCTAGTAAGAGGTGGCAGAATTCCATGTAGAGTGTTTGAAAGCCAGTGAGCAATTTTTGGCACATCCCAAAACAGAAGTATAATTTATAAAGCAGGAATAATTTAAAACTGTATTCAAATATGCTTTGTTCCTACAAACCCTTTATATTGATAGGATTATTATCCCTATGAAAAAAGTTCATCATCACACAGAAAACAACAACATAACACCAGATGTCTATCTTAGATTGAATGTGAGATTAAATTTGATTAAATTAAGCACTATACAAAAATGTATAGAAAATAACTCAAGTGAGCCTAGACATTTAACAAATATATAATTTTATTCCAAAGTGCCTCTTGATAATAGGTTTATAACATATTTTTTCCATTATATTGGGACTGATAGAATTAAGCAATTGAAGCAGTACATTGCTTATTGAATTTTCCAATTGCCTTTAAATTAAATACCATACGAAAATATAAACCTCGTGTTAGTTATTAGGGTGCTAATATCAAACATATAGGGCTAGATTACAAGTGGCGCGGTAAATTGCATTTTCGCGATCGCAAAAACTCTGCTAGAATTTGCGCTAGTCAGGTTGTGCTCGTATAACAAGTTAAATAAAAAACTTATTTTGCGCAAGCGGTAACCCAACTGGCATAAAAATCTGAACATTGAATATCGTGTGCATGTTCACCTATTCCCCCATAGAAATCAATTGAGAAATAAAAACATATAAGTGCTAAAAGTGCCAAACATATACAAATATAAACATAAAATGTGAAAATTAGAATGTGATAAATCCAAAGACAGTTTATATGACTGTATTAAAGCAATAAGTTCACTGGAATATTAATACTTCTAGTGGGTCAAACTTGGAACAGGGCCTCAATGGTGTGATATCTTCACAAACCTTATATGTAGTACAAAGAAGAAACGTACTCACAAATTTTTAGGCACGTAACAAGTGCTATATGGGTGAGCTGGACTATTAGAAGACGCCCAGCAGACTTGTACTCCTCAGGCTGTCGGTTATGTTGTTATGATAAGAAGGTGCAAAGGCTCAGTAAGGTAGAAGTAGCCCACACAGTTCTATGCACTTCAGACTCTTGTGCTGACTGTCAACGATCCCAAGTACTGCTCAGAATGACAAATAGTAAAAAACGGTATTTTAATAAAACCAATAAAACCAATTTTGGTATATTTCTCACAACGCGTTTCTCGGATTTACCATCTCATCAGGTGAGATACTGTATATATCATGATCTGAGACTTAAATACCTTTCATCAGCGTTCTTACATTCCTAGGGGCCGATTTACTATGCAGCATATGCTCATTGTAGCAAAGTGTCATTTCTTCAGTGTTGTCACATGAAAATATATAATAAAATATTTACAAAAATGTGAGGGGTGTACTAACTAAAAAACGTTTGTGCCTCACTTCTAGTCGATATTATATTGCATTATTTAATTGACAATTAGTAATCATATTTTTTTAACAGCACTAAATTATGTGAGTGAGTCTTCCGTTTATAAATGTGGAATTAAATGTTACTCACATTAGTAGTAAGGAACTGTAATTAGTAAAAGCAAAAAAACTAAATTGGTTTAAATTTGGATCTCGAAGCACAGAAATTAGAAACGCCAGAAAGGCTAAAGTATGCAATCAGGAAATTAAAGATTAATCTCAATGGACTGGGATAATGGACATATAGTGGAACATATAAGAGATGTTGTTAAAACATATTCATTCATTAACATTTAAGTTAAAACATCTCATAACTTAAAACATACACAAATATCTCTTATAGAAACAATTAGGAAGCCAAAAACCAGACACAGCTGGAATTGCCTACTTTTAATTAATAGTGTGCAAGAAAGTGCAGGACTGAAAGTATTGTCCTCAAAAATAATAATAAGAAAATGAGTAAGGAGGAGTCTCCTCAAATGTTCCTTAAAATGTTTTTTATCACCTAGGTGTGAAAAAATTACGTGTACACGTGATTAAAGAAGTATAAAAATCAACTGAAAAAGTATTGCATACCTCATTCCTGACTAACACCTGCTACTATATACCTGCTATGGAGATTTCTGGAAAACTTTTTGGAAGAACTACGTAGCTTGCTTGCATCCCATCATGCAGCCTTGGAAGACAAGCTTTGCGCAATACCTAACCACAGCAGCACCTGGTCGACCCAAACACCCATCCAAACTGAATCCTATGTAAGAGAGGGTGGAGGTGGTAGCGGTTTGGGGCCCCAGCGTCCACACCCTACCTTCAAAGCATCAGTAGGTGACCGGGAGTCGAGACCTGTGGAAACGTCAGCACAACCTAAAACAGTGCTAGGGAACAGAGAACCGATAGCATTAAAGAGCTCTGTCAGACTTCTCCAAGCCCACGCCATCTATCTGGAGGTGCTCCGGTCTGACGAGCCGCAGAGTCAGAGAGATGCGGGGTATAGCTTCCAAGCGCTTCCAGTTCAGAAAAAGGATCACGATTATGGAGACCAACGGCTCCGCGCTACATACTTTCCTGCAGCTGCGACAAAACCACTTCTGCTTCTTTGCTGTGTAAAACGGCCCCAGCCGCCTATGTTGCGGCTCCATTCGCTCCTATACATAATCTCATCACCCCCTTGGTGGGATCCGGGCGGCCTGCTTGCCCTTCGTGTTCGGGCCTTATGGTTCAATTTGTGTGATACACGAGGCAACTGAGGTACTCAAGATAGCTCAGGCTACTATGAATGACCCCCTTGCCTTTACATTGGGATTCTAACAGCACATTCTTAGAGGTGGAGAAGGAGCTTGGCTGGGTCCTAGTGTGTGCTGTCGTGTTGACTTTCAATTCCTCAACGGCAGACTACTAAGCTAGTATGTATTGACTTTAAGCCTGTGGTATGAAAATCGCCTTAAATCTAACTCAATCACGCAAGGGACAGCTAGCAACTTACAGATGTTTTATTTTTAGCCTCTCATTCCCTGGACACTTATCATTTCAACTATGCCTTTGTCCTTTAGCGTATGACAAGCTGAGTTTATATGCATTGACTTTAAGCTCCCATTATGTACTTTACCTTGGTGCTCCTTGGACAGAGGGTTTAATACACTTTTGCCTTAAGTGACCGTCCTACTTGTTAATCTAAAATTGTTTGTATCTAGTCACATATTTTTCCATATACACACCAACACAGAGTACGGTGCAGACGGGACCTGCTCTAGTATTATTAATCCCAATACTTCTATTCTATAATGCCATACATGTCATATTTTAGTAATAGAGAACATCCTCATATTGTAGGCAGAATATGTTGTACAAACTTTACTAGTATTGTCTTTTTTTATATCTGTGTGTATAAGTTCTACTTATATTATTGAATGTAGAAGTACTAGACCCCTTTCTATGTGCTGCCTTAGCCATTAAAATGAAGGCTCTTGATCTACAAAATATTTTACTTGGGTCACGTTTCATAGTATATATACTAGCCAGATTCTGGATACTATACAAAAGAATTTATTGCTATCCACTCTGCTGCTGTAGCCCATTCTTTAATTTAACACACTGTTTACCCTGGCAAGAGATATTCCCTCACTATTGTTCCCTAAATAACATACGGCTAGATTTAGAGTTTTGTCGGTAACGACCCGCGTATCTAACGCTGGCTTTTTTCTGGCCGCACCTTTAAAATAACTCTGGTATTGAGAGTCCACAGAATGGCTGCGTTAGGCTCCAAAAAAGGAGCGTAGAGCATATTTAACGCAACTTCAACTCTCGATACCAGAGTTGCTTACGGACGCGGCCAGCCTCAAAAACGTGCTCGTGCACGATTCCCCATAGGAAACAATGGGGCTGTTTGAGCTGAAAAAAAACCTAACACCTGCAAAAAAGCTGCGTTCAGCTCCTAACGCAGCCCCATTGTTTCCGATGGGGAAACACTTCCTACGTCTGCACCTAACACTCTAACATGTACCCCGAGTCTTAACACCCCTAACCTTACACTTATTAACCCCTATTCTGCCGCCCCCACTATCGCTGACCCCTGCATATTATTATTAACCCCTAATCTCTGCCGCTCCGTAAACCGCCGCTACTTACATTATCCCTATGTACCCCTAATCTGCTGTCCCTAACACCGCCGACCCCTATATTATATTTATTAACCCCTAATCTGCCGCCCACAACGTCGCCTCCACCTGCCTACACTTATTAACCCCTAATCTGCCGACCGGACCGCACCGCACCGCTATTATAATAAAGTTATTAACCCCTAATCCGCCTCACTAACCCTATAATAAATAGTATTAACCCCTAATCTGCCCTCCCTAACATCGCCGACACCTAACTTCAAACATTAACCCCTAATCTGCCGACTGGAGCTCACCGCTATTCTAATAAATGTATTAACCCCTAAAGCTAAGTGTAACCCTAACACTAACACCCCCCTAAGTTAAATATAATTTAAATCTAACGAAATTAATTAACTCTTATTAAATAAATTATTCCTATTTAAAGCTAAATACTTACCTGTAAAATAAATCCTAATATAGCTACAATATAAATTATAATTATATTATAGCTATTTTAGGATTTATATTTATTTTACAGGTAACTTTGTATTTATTTTAACCAGGTACAATAGCTATTAAATAGTTAAGAACTATTTAATAGCTAAAATAGTTAAAATAATTACAAAATTACCTGTAAAATAAATCCTAACCAAAGTTACAATTAAACCTAACACTACACTATCAATAAATTAATTAAATAAAATACCAACAATTACCTACAATTAAACCTAACACTACACTATCAATAAATTATTTAAATACAATATCTACAAATAAATACAATGAAATAAACTAACTAAAGTACAAAAAATAAAAAAGAACTAAGTTACAAAAAATAAAAAAATATTTACAAACATAAGAAAAATATTACAACAATTTTAAACTAATTACACCTACTCTAAGCCCCCCAAAATAAAAAAATGCCCTACCCTATTCTAAATTACAAAAGTTCAAAGCTCTTTTACCTTACCAGCCCTGAACAGGGCCCTTTGCGGGGCATGCCCCAAAGAATTCAGCTCTTTTGCCTGTAAAAAAAACATACAATACCCCCCCCCAACATTACAACCCACCACCCACATACCCCTAATCTAACCCAAACCCCCCTTAAATAAACCTAACACTAAGCCCCTGAAGATCTTCCTACCTTATCTTCACCCTGCCAGGTTCACCGATCCGTCCTCGGAAGTCTTGATCCAAGCCTCGGAAGTGTTTATCCAAGCCCAAGCGGGGGGCTGAAGAGTGACGTCCATCCTCGGGCTGAAGTCTGGATCCAAGCGGCGACTGAAGAAATCCATCCTCGGGCTGAAGTCGGAAGTCCATCATCTGGATGAAGTCTTCTATCAAGCCGCATCTTCAATCTTCTTTCTTCTGGAGCGGAGAGGAACCATCTTCTTCCAAGCCGACGCGGAACATCCTCTTCAACCGACGGCTAGACGACGAATGACAGTTCCTTTAAATGACGTCATCCAAGATGGCGTCCCTCGAATTCCGATTGGCTGATAGGATTCTATCAGCCAATCGGAATTAAGGTAGGAATATTCTGATTGGCTGATGGAATCAGCCAATCAGAATCAAGTTCAATCCGATTGGCTGATCTAATCAGCCAATCGGATTGAACTTGATTCTGATTGGCTGATTCCATCAGCCAATCAGAATATTCCTACCTTAATTTCGATTGGCTGATAGAATCCTATCAGCCAATCGGAATTCGAGGGACGCCATCTTGGATGATGTCCCTTAAAGGAACCGTCATTCGCCGGGAAGTCGTCGGAAGAAGAAGATGGGTCCGCGGTGGAGGTCTTCAAGATGGAGCCGGTCCTCATCGGATGAAGATAGAAGATGCCGCTTGGAAGAAGATGGTTGCCGGTCCGGATCTACTCTTCTTCCCGGATAGGATGAAGACTTTGGAGCCTCTTCTGGACTTCTTCAGCCGTCGGATGATGGATGTCTAGCCCCCGCTTGGGCTTAGATGAAGATATCGGAGCCAGGATGGATCGGTGTGATACCCGGTGAGGTGAAGACAAGGTAGGAAGATCTTCAGGGGCTAAGTGTTAGGTTTATTTAAGGGGGGTTTGGGTTAGATTAGGGGTATGTGGGTGGTGGGTTGTAATGTTGGGGGTGGGGGTATTGTATGTGTTTTTTTACAGGAAAAAGAGCTGAATTTCTTGGGGCATGCCCCGCAAAGGGCCCTGTTCAGGGCTGGTAAGGTAAAAGAGCTTTGAACTTTTGTAATTTAGAATAGGGTAGGGCATTTTTTATTTTGGGGGGCTTTGTTATTTTATTAGGGAGCTTAGAGTAGGTGTAATTAGTTTAAAATTGTTGTAATATTTTTCTTATGTTTGTAAATATTTTTTTATTTTTTGTAACTTAGTTCTTTTTTATTTTTTGTACTTTAGTTAGTTTATTTCATTGTAGTTATTTGTAGGTATTGTATTTAATTAATTTATTGATAGTGTAGTGTTAGGTTTAATTGTAGGTAATTGTAGGTATTTAATTTAATTTATTTATTGATCGTGTAGTGTTAGGTTTAATTGTAACTTAGGTTAGGATTTATTTTACAGGTAATTTTGTAATTATTTTAACTATTTTAGCTATTAAATAGTTCTTAACTATTTAATAGCTATTGTACCTGGTTAAAATAAATACAAAGTTACCTGTAAAATAAATATAAATCCTAAAATAGCTATAATATAATTATGATTTATATTGTAGCTATATTAGGGTTTATTTTACAGGTAAGTATTTAGTTTTAAATAGGAATAGTTTATTTAATAAGAGTTAATTAATTTCGTTAGATTTAAATTATATTTAACTTAGGGGGGTGTTAGTGTTAGGGTTAGACTTAGCTTTAGGGGTTAATACATTTATTAGAATAGCGGCGAGATTCGGTCGGCAGATTAGGGGTTAATAATTGAAGTTAGGTGTCGGCGATGTTAGGGAGGGCAGATTAGGGGTTAATAAATATAATATAGGGGTCGGCGGTGTTAGGGGCAGCAGATTAGGGGTACATAGCTATAATGTAGGTGGCGGCTCTTTGCGGTCGGCAGATTAGGGGTTAATAAGTGTAGACAGGTGGAGGCGACGTTGAGGGGGGCAGATTAGGGGTTAATAAATATAATATAGGGGTCGGCGATGTTAGGGCAGCAGATTAGCGGTACATAGCTATAATGTAGCTGGCGGCGGCGTGCGGACGGCAGATTAGGGGTTAATAAGTGTAGGTAGCTGGCGGCGACGTTGTGGGGGCAGATTAGGGGTTAATAAATATAATATAGGGGTCGGCGGTGTTAGGGGCAGCAGATTAGGGGTACATAAGGATAACGTAGGTGGCGGTCGGCAGATTAGGGGTTAAAAAAATGTAATCGAGTGGCGGCGATGTGAGGGGACCTCGGTTTAGGGGTACATAGGTAGTTTATGGGTGTTAGTGTACTTTAGAGCACAGTAGTTAAGAGCTTTATAAACCGGCGTTAGCCCAGAAAGCTCTTAACTACTGACTTTTTTCCTGCGGCTGGAGTTTTGTCGTTAGAATTCTAACGCTCACTTCAGCCACGACTCTAAATACCGGAGTTAGGAAGATCACATTGAAAAGATAGGATACGCAATTGACGTAAGGGGATCTGCGGTATGGAAAAGTCGCGGCTGAAAAGTGAGCGTTAGACCCTTTTTTGACTGACTCCAAATACCGGCGGTAGCCTAAAACCAGCGTTAGGAGCCTCTAACGCTGGTTTTCACGGCTACCGCCAAACTCCAAATCTAGGCCATAGTCCCTTGTTTTCAGTGGCGGATTTGACACTAGAGCTACTGTATCTTGTTTCATCCACAGTTTCTCTTTAAGATTTATGTGCAAGTCTTGAGTTACTTAACCTTAGAGGTTGGAGGTGCATCTTATTCCCCACAATATAGCAGTACTAGCGGCCCAAAATACACATAACACCTTTTGAGGCAATTTTTTCATGAAACTCACCCTTTCTGGCCCATGAATAACTAAACTTAATAACCAAATAGTGAAGCCAAAGCTTCAAGATAGAGAAAGTGCGCTAACAAGCTGAAAGTATACACACCATATAAGGAATTGAAGTGAAAATTTAATAAACATATAGAATAAGATACACAAATATATACACTAAAAATAGGGACGTCTCCCTGTAATGTAAATAAAACTAGGAAAAAATCCTAATGAAAAAACAGGTTAAAACCTATAAATGATGAATAATGCAGATACTAATTGATAATCTATGACATAAAAAAAGATATAGCATAAAAATGATAATTAAAAGATATGGCATAACAGTGATATCATAAAATAAAACTTAAAAGACAAGCACCAAGTTCATATGTATCAACACAGTGCAGGTGGCCGTATGCAAATGAATGCCGATATTGGAACAGTGGAAAGAAAATAACGGCTTGTACCACAAATAGATACAGTTTACTGTACCGTAAGTCAAGAGAGTGTTCAGAGGGTGTTACCGAGGAGAAGAAATCCTTCGGTCAAGGCTTGGACCGCAGCTGCAGTAACTGCCGTTCCTGGAGATAGAAGTGTGCAAACCTCTGCACATGTGAGTCGGCGTCTGACGTCACCGGCTTCTCATCGGCTCCTCTCAGGGTGTTACTCGCTGCTCCAGCAGCGTAAAGGAAAAGCAGCTGATTGCTGTGTCCTGGTGGGAACTTTCTGAAATATCCCTTGCTGTTTCAAAGTCACAGTGTCACAGTGTCACAAATGCAAGCGACGTGTTTCGCCCTCCCTTGATAAAGCCCAAGGGAGGGCGAAACACGTCGCTTGCATTTGTGACACTGTGACACTGTGACTTTGAAACAGCAAGAGATATTTCAGTACAGCCTGTACTGCAACTTTAAACCCGGGTTACCAGCATCTTTGAATATCCCAAGGTGAGGGATAACTTGTGCCCCACTATTGTATTGGATCATTAAACATACCTACAGCAGCCAAGTCTGCCTTCACAGAAAGTTTCCACCAGGACACAGCAATCAGCTGCTTTTCCTTTACGCTGCTGGAGCAGCGAGTAACACCCTGAGAGGAGCCGATGAGAAGCCTGTGACGTCAGACGCCGACTCACATGTGCAGAGGTTTGCACACTTCTATCTCCAGGAACGGCAGTTACTGCAGCTGCGGTCCAAGCCTTGACCGAAGGATTTCTTCTCCTCGGTAACACCCTCTGAACACTCTCTTGACTTACGGTACAGTAAACTGTATCTATTTGTGGTACAAGCCGTTATTTTCTTTCCACTGTTCCAATATCGGCATTCATTTGCATACGGCCACCTGCACTGTGTTGATACATATGAACTTGGTGCTTGTCTTTTAAGTTTTATTTTATGATATCACTGTTATGCCATATCTTTTAATTATCATTTTTATGCTATATCTTTTTTTATGTCGTAGATTATCAATTAGTATCTGCATTATTCATCATTTATAGGTTTTAACCTGTTTTTTCATTAGGATTTTTTCCTAGTTTTATTTACATTACAGGGAGACGTCCCTATTTTTAGTGTATATATTTGTGTATCTTATTCTATATGTTTATTAAATTTTCACTTCAATTCCTTATATGGTGTGTATACTTTCAGCTTGTTAGCGCACTTTCTCTATCTTGAAGCTTTGGCTTCACTATTTGGTTATTAACTTGTATTTGATACATACAGAGATTGTATCTTTAGAGTAGTGTTTAGCAATACCTTCCTTTAGCGCGCACTAATCCACCCAATTTGATTTGTTAATAACTAAACTTGCTCAGTATCTACACTTTATATCCCATGAGAAGTATCTCTAAAAGGATGCGTAGCTCCCTGTTAGTAAGTTCTGTGTTACTACCTATTACCTAACCGATATGCAGGTATGTACGCCAAACAACGTTGTGTCTTTTTCATTCATTCTAGTTACCTATACTTTAGAAATAGCTTGAGTTAAAAAGGGGAACTCTAAAATACTATAAAAATGAGGTTTCTCATGGAGATCCATGAGTGGTCTCTTATATTTAAAGTTACCTTCTGTCGCTTGTATATTTTCTTTTTCGTTTGGAGGTCCAAGAGTGGCCTATTGCATCATTTGGAAGGTTTCTAGGTGAGTGGCATCCTGCCTATATAAGGTTCACATGGCACATTTATATTAGCCTTATCTCTGTATATTTTATTGTTTGTACATTATGTGAATCTAAAATGTTATCTCATGTGTCATGTGGATCTACTCTATGTTTATGATGTTGTATGCCTTCAAATAAACCTCAAATAAAAAAAAATAAAAAAAGTATAAAAATGATATCCAATGAGAAAAAATAAATAAAAATCAAAAATAAGTCAGGTAATCAAAAATAAGTCAGGTAACCCTAGTTGCTAGTGAATGTGGTTAGGAAGATAAAAGGAAAGTTCCCTTAATCCGTTATCCTTGAAATCTCAGAACGATCCTGGATAATGTATGATTAGTGTGTAGAAAAATAAAAAATAAGGATAATAATAAAATAAAGACATGTGCAAAAACTCGTTTAAAAGGTGGAGTATATTGAAAAGTCACTCACCAAATATGTTAGACGATCCTTGAGGAAGAAATACAAGTCTAACAAATCCTGGTAAAGGTTAAGTCAACGTGTTTCGGCCTTTAAGAGGGCCTTTTTCAAGACATAAGGAGGATAATAATTGTTGAGAATATAAATGGTTGCTCATTATCCCGCCAAAAACTGACATTTTTTTACCGCCTATTATTTAAAATGGATTCACGGCATAGTGACGTCACTTGTGGGTAGAGCTGACTTCACTTCCGGTTTTTACGCCACTTCCGGGTTGGAGTTATAGTCTCACTTCCGGTTTTCCAAACTGAGTAAATGGGAACCCATTATTAAAAAGGGCAAGATTAAGTGTGAACTGGGTGCAAACATGACTGCGTTATTGGCATTGTTTTTTTATAGATGCGTTATTGTCATTGTGCTTACATATAGACAAAATTTCGTCTATCACAGCTTATAAAGGATATGTATAGGGGACTTCAAAATACATCAGATGGCTATGTATAGAGAATTAAAATTGTGGATATATTATTCTAGTAAAGTGGGATTTTTATGTGCAGTATTTCCACAACTGGAGATTGGGTTCTATATAAAGTTTCAAAGATATGGGAATTTGAAAATTCGAAAATTAGAATCTTTGACCAATATTAATATATATATGAATGAGTAAATAATTGCATATATAAAAAAAAAAGATATATAAAAATAATGTACGATGTGTATATACAGTATGTAAAAATAAAAGTAAAGATAAAACGGTTCATTAAATATAAAATATGATATGATTTTAAGCTTGTATTCCCCCCAGTGGATATGCTCAATCAACATAAAGCATACATAAAAGTCAATTAAAATACATAAAGATGGGGGGCGGAGCTAGAGACCAACAGAAGCAGACGTGTTTCATAAGAGCTCCAGAGCCCAGCATGTATTTTATTAATATAAATTTAATAAATAGTGCTCTGAAACTCCTCTCTAGCTTGTAGCACAAAAGCAGGCACTACACGCTACAAGAGAACCTGAACAGGGCCACTGTTAGAACAAAGAGTTTAGCAGATACTTGTTGGAGCAATCGGGTTGCTGGAATGATGGCTCCGGAGGAATTACGCTGCCTGCCTGTATACTACTCTTCTGACGGATATCTATTTCACTCCGGAGGGTCGGGGCTCCGCTCCGGAGTGTATTTGACTCACCAGCTGATAGTCTAAAGGACGCTGTATCTGGGCGACCTCACCATTTACAGGCAGCGGAGTTCTCACTGGCCATCTCTGATCTGACTGCGTCCAGGACTACTCGCTTACCACGTTGATGGAGGGAGCATAGCAGAGGAGCAAGACGGGTAAGCCCTATGTGACGGGTCATAGTAAATACCCTGCTGATAGAGCTCCGCTAGTACACCGGTGGATAGAAGAGAACCCGGCTGAATAGCTCCACCGCATTGTGACACAAATAGCAGGTTCACACACACACTAGACCTAGGCCCTGATTCACATCCTTGTGCAGCAAATGCACTATTATTCTACAGCCTAACTAGTAGAGTCCGGAGCCCAAAATATAAGGGTGAAGCTAAATATTCTTTGCTACGCATATAGAGGCCTGCTAAGGCGGGAAACCCACCATCTTTAACCTCCCCTACGCAGCACTAATTTTGAGCTTTTAGTGGACTTTGAGGGGTAGCTCACAGGAGGATAACCCGTTACTTTACTTTTACCGGGCAATATTGTATGTGGCAGGAAGCATGTGAAACAACCAACTATATAGTAAGACACTTTAACTTCTAATACACAGACAAAGTTAATTCACAGAAGCCCTGAGTATCTCACTGGATATTCACCACCCAGGCATCTCTGAAGAATTTTTTTGCCATATTAACTGTTGTGCTAGGCTGGAAGGTTTCTCTGACATTATACTAATAACTTGCAAATCAAGGACCTTAATATTTGCTTAGGCACCTCTGGATTGGTATTTACCGTATATGAAGTTTCATTAATTGGAGCTTGTTGTAATACTAAATATAGGCAAAGCCTGCTAACTTTTCTTACCTGTGGAGTTTTCTAACATATCCCTGTGGAGTAGACCCACTAAAGCACTCAGTGACATTTTATAAATTACTGCCAATTTACACCCTACTATACGACTTGGGTTAAATGTACTCTACCCAGATGTGAGTGTTTACTGACACAGCTTGCATTGTATATCCCACAACTGTTTACTGGCAATCTGCACAGCATAACTGGAAGGTTAAAGGACTGTCGCAGAGCCTGAAGCCCCTCATGAACTGCCTTTATTATATTGGTCACTCCATTGTAAGACAGTAGGAATACAGGCCCTTTTAATGGCTATTGGTAGTTTATTGTAGGCTAGGGTTTTTTTTATTTTGGGGGGGGCTTTTTTATTTTTATAGGGCTATTAGATTAGGTGTAATTGTTTTTATTTTGGATAATTTCGTTTGTTATTTTTTGTAATTCAGTATTTTTTATTTTTTGTAATTTAGATTTTTTTTATTTTTGTAATTTAGGATTTTTTATTAATTGTAGCTGTATATTATTTTATTTTTTTAGTAGTGTTAGGTTTTTTTAACGATTAATTTAATTTATTTAATTGATAGTTATTTTTATTTTAGTATAATAGTAATGTTAGTTTAATCTATAGTTTAAACGTAGGTTTTTTTAATTTCCCAGGTAAGTTTTTATTTATTTTAAGATAGTGATCTTGTAATTTTAATTTAAAGTTAGGTTTTTTTTTGCGATGTGGGGGGCTAGCGGTTTAGGGGTTAATAGGTTTATTTAGTGGCAGTGATGTGGGAGGCCAGAGGTTTAGGGGTTAATAACTTTATTTAGTGGTGGCGATGTTGGGGGCGGCAGATTAGGGGTTAATACATTTATTTTGATGTCGGGGGCGGCAGATTAGGTGTTAATAACTTTATTTAGGTGTCGGCAATGTCGGGGACGGCAGATTAGGGGTGTTTAGACGTGGGGTTTATGTTAGGGTGTTAGGTTTAAACGTAACTTTTTTTCCCCCATAGACATCAATGGGGCTGCGTTACGGAGCTTTTCATTCTGCGATCGCAGGTGTTAGTTTTTTCTAACACTTTCTCCCCATTGATGTCTATGGGGAAAGTGTGCATGAACATGTCAAAGCAGCGCTTGGATTTTGTGCGGTATGGAGCACATCGCAACCATATCGCACACACAAGGCGACTTTTCCAAAACTTGTAATGGCAGCGCTATGGAGGGTGAAATAACGCAACTTTTGTTGTGTTCGTTTCATACTCGATATGGCGCAAAACTCGTAATCTAGGTGTATGTTATCTATATTGCACACATGAGCAAACGGTACATGTTATTAGCTATTTACAGCCAGACATTGAGATAAGAGGTGGACTGCAGAGTCTTAGAAATCAGCCTATGAGCTTACCTAGCTTTAGCTTTTAACAAAAAATACATACATACATATAAGAAATTGGAAAGTTGTTTAAAATGACATGCCCTATCTGAATCATGAAAGTGTAATTTGGACTTTACTGTCCCTTTAATAAAGACTCCATTGCCGTAGTGAAGTTTCTTGTCTTGCTGTGGTATTTGGCTGTTTCAAAGCTGAAAAGGTTGTCTGGATTTTTTTTTCTTTTACTTTTTTCGAGTTTTCCTTTCTGCACATTAGCGTTGACTGTTTTATTGAGATTGTTCTGGAAGGTTTTGAAGGTGTTTGAATGATGCCAGTATCCTTCCAAGTGAAGCATAATCTTTGTGCTAAGAGATGAACAGTTACAAGATAGATGCCGCTCTACTGGTCATAATGGTGAGTCACTCAAAACTTTTTGATGTGACGAGGGGCGTGCACAAATTATATTTTTTTATTAATTTCTTTATTTAAATAGCACTCAAGTACAACACCTAGACCCAGATAAACATGAAAGATACAGTGGTCAAAAAAACAGTAAACAATAAACAATATCCAACCAATAATAAAATAATAATAACAACAAAAAAATCTTAATAAATAAAGACTAACCTTAAAGAATATGCAACTTCAAAGGCAGGAAGCACCCGGCCTACAATGATCCACTCCTTGCCCGCATGATGGATTCTAGCACCTCTTAAAGAAAAGACTGCCCAATTTTTTTTAGTATCATTGTTGCATCGTTTTTTTTCCTCAAGATGTTAATTGCATGAACAGGTTTTTATTAAATCTATATCTAAATAGTTTCTCAGTTGCAAAAGTCGTTACCAACCATAGAGGTAATAGTTAATACAACAATGCCGTATATTTGAAGTTAAACATTTTAACCTAGATTACAAGTGAAGCAATAGTGATAGTGCACACAGGGACGATCTATGATTTGCATGCAAACTGGTATTACAAGTCCATTGTAAAACAAAAACTAAAAGAGAATGTTTAGGGCAGCCAACATCTCTTTAGTTTGCCCTATACTCAATGGATGTCGGAACCACACTAAAGATCACTCATATCACAAGTTAAAATTACGTGTTGTGAACAAGCAGAACACAAAACAGCACTTAAAAAGTTAGCACGACTTGAGAAGTGAATTTTTTGTGCTACAATAAAAGTATAATAAAACACGTCAGACATATTAAAATATAATATATTACACACGCACACACACACACTCATATATATATATATATATATATATATATATATATATATATATATATATATATATATATATATTATATAGTATATAGTATATATATATATACATACACACAATTTTGTGCAAAAGTTTTAGGCCACCACCAGCTTATTGTTTTAGCAAAGTTTTAATGACCATCCATATTTATTTTTCTTAATCTTTAATAAAGCTTGGAGCCAGCTGGTTAGCTCTAATAAACCAGCCTGCGTCTACAAGCACATAGGTGAGTACCCTGTACAAAGAATTGTTGCTGTCTTTTGCCATTATCCATTATAGATACACACATTTGGGCACCTCTCTTGTGTTTGCATATCTACAGATTTACTACCCTGCAGTGGAGGAAGGGAGAGTGCAGCCAGACAATTTGGTGTATTACTAAGATCGTTTGGGAGAAAAACACAATTCCAATTCGGAGATCTTGGTATCCTTGGTGAAAAGTTTGTTTGCAGTATTGGACTTTTTAAAGACTTTTGAAAGACTCTTTATTTGTCATTCACTTATCACATATCTGAAGTGTGATTTGTCATACAACTGACTGTTCTATTTTTTATTACCCAGTTTGTAATTATTTAGCAAATCATTATTTTGCAATTGATTGATATATTTAGTATTAGTCACTTATTTCTGTATACAGTTCCCTCTTGTGAAGAAAAACCTTTTTTCTCTTCACTTTGTGTTTTATTTAATTTTCAGAACAAAATGGCTTCTTCGGGCAAATGTCCGTATTTAGTGTGACTTCCCTTGGCACTAAGCACATCTTGAACTCTTTTGGGGAGACTGTCCTGAAG